>NW_009924154.1:3731-3936 GCF_000696875.1 Nestor notabilis | reverse complement strand
GCACTTGGCCTTGTTGAACTCCATGAGGTTTCCACTGACCCAGCTCTCAAGCCCACCTCCACTTACCTTCCTTGGACCACCCTGGGACTCTGTCTTTTTCTTCTTCTCCTCTGTCCTTGCAGAGTCTCTTCTCTGGTGGTGTCAGAGGAGCCAGGAGGAAAATGGGAGGAAGCCTTTACCTCCTCCCTTTCCCTGCTGCTTTGGC
>NW_009924154.1:0-3490 GCF_000696875.1 Nestor notabilis | reverse complement strand
CCCTGCCATTGGCTTGTCCCCCCCACTGCAGTAGTGTCTGCTCCAGGAGGACCATAGCCAGGGAGGTTTGTTGTTATACCCAGAGAGAGATTAAGACACAAACGAGGTCAAGTGCTGCTAATCAAAGAGATTTATTGCTCACTCATTGAAACAAAGTAGTTATTTACTGTGGTAAGAAAACAGTGACAGGAAAGGGGGAGAAAATAGAAAAGAAGGAAATCTGGCCAGCAGTTGGGATAGAGCTGCAGCAAGAGATAGTCACCACCATGGATCCAGCGGCATCCCACTTGTCTGTAGTCTCTGTGTACTTTGGTGTGTGGGGGTTCCACTCGCCGTTGGATCATAGAGTCTTTTATAGAGTCTTAATGCATTCCTGTGCATGCTCAGTCCTGGCATGCTGGTCCCCAGGGGCGCATGCGGGGTGTGTGCCAACACTGTGTGATCATTTGCTGTGGGCTGCACAAGCCTTGGGAGGTTGGGGTCACCCATGGCCAGGCACTTCCTCCACACACATGTGCGGGCAAGGCACTTCCTCCACACACATGTGCCTGCCTTGACCTTGGTCAAGACTGGTTTCGGGTGGCTGCTTGTTCCTTATCTGTTTGCAGCAGCTGAGCTTGGCTCAATTGTACATCTTGCAGTGAGCTCACCAGGATTGTAAGCAAGCTTTGAGACAGTCAGCTTAAAATATGGTCTCCCGCAGCACCTTGTGGCTCAAAGATTGTTGTGTCTTTGTCCATGGTGGTGAAAAAGGAGGGAAAATAGTTAAGCATGGAAAAAAGCATCATCTATACAATCTTTACAACTGAGGTGTTAGGTTTAGGCCTGTTCTGCAAACAGGCAGGCTCCACCACAAAAGGGCCACAAGCTACAGTTTATTAAACAAGCACACTAAAGCAAATAAGCACACTAATGCAAATCAGGTATATTTATCTCTATACAGAGTAAATAAGTAGAATAAAGAAAATCAGCTATGTATACGTAAAAGAAACGTACAGAGGAAAATGAGCAATGCATCAAATCATTATTGCATAGAGAGAACAGAGATGAAGAAGAAATACATCACTAATTTGGGTGACATGGGTTAGTGTGAGGTGTCCCTGCCAATGGCAGAGAAGTTGGAACTAGATGATCTTCAGGTCCTTTCCAACCCAAACCATTCTATGATTCTATTAATCACCACCGAGTCATCCTCCAGGCCCACACTTCAGCTGGGAAGCCCCGTTGCAGCCGTCCGGGAGTCTCAGGTAATTGGGAAAGTTCCTGCACGGTGCGTCCACCCATAGGTGGCACCTTGGATTCAGCTGCAAGAGGCTCCTGCTTTCATACCCTTAGAACACAATCGGCTTTATGCCAGCTCTGTCACTGTTTACTCGTGGGGCTGTGCAGTTTCTCATCACCTCAGTGTTGGCTGCATCGAGAACGATGGCCAGGCACCCCGGTGCGCCCACGTGGGAAGCTCATAGAACAGCTGCACCCTCGTGTTTTCCTGCCTCTTTCCAACAGTCACCATGAACATACACAGATATACTCTACCCAATACACTGTGACACAAACATTCTCTGTTATGTCTCTCAGTCATGAGAGGGAATCAGCTCTCAGCTAGGTTCCCATATGTTCCACAGAGTCACAGCCAAATCCAAGCAGAGTAGCTGTATGCACGTAGAGGAAGCAGCAAATGGAGATAAGAAAAATAATGGAAAAGAATATTTTATCTTCACAATATAATGGAAAACAACAGAAATTCTCTTCCTGATGTAGACACTCTAGTTTTCCACTGCAGTTGAAAATAATCTGAACACAAAAAAGCCTCCCATGGAGCCAAGACTCCCCATTTTCTTAGAGCCTTCCGAGCTTTCACAATGGCACACACAGTCCTGACTTCCACAGGAGGAACTCAAAAGCACGCTTCTGCTTAGGTGGACACATTGTGATGGAGGATCTGTGGGCTTGAATATCCCATGAGGGAGGGAATCTCTGCTTTTGTAACTCAGGGACACAGGGCTATGACTTCAGTTTTGCAGAGAAAAAGAACATTTTGATTTGATTTGATGAACCCCAGTGTGATTGATGGACGAAGCCTTAGTGTCTGTATTTTAGGCAGCGTGCTTTCACAAGTCACACAGTGTTCATGGTGAAAATTTCCTGTGCCACATGCCTGACAAATTACTTTGCCCTTTTAAACAGAGAAAGAATACATTTCACATACTATCTGAAGACTATGAACAACACTAATAAGAAGAGGACTCAATCTTCCCAAGTGCTGTGGTTATTCAGCCCTGAAGATAGAAGAGATCCTTCAAGTCTGTGCTGTGGGCTTCAGGTTTGAGTTAGGCCATAGTGCCTGCTCATCACAAATCCATGGATCTTGGTGACAGTTCATTTTAAAGTATGGTAGTTCCCTCAGGAGATCCAGCATCAACACTTCCAGATGTTTGCATAGACTAGTGTCAGTTCACTTAGTCACTGCACTCACACAAACAGGAAGTCCATGTGTCTGGAAACACAACAGTTAATGATCCATGATGGCCCATCCCGAGCCTTTCTGACTTGTAAGTGTAACTTTGCAGAAGGAAGGAGCTGTGCCGAGTTCATCATTTTCATCAGAAGGGGATGTTGTAACCAGCTGCCTTAGCCAAAGGCTGCCTATAAAAGGCAGCCAAGGACACTCGGAGGCAATGAAGATGCTGGAATGGTATGAAGACAGCGACAATGAAGAGGGAAGGGGAGGAAGTTACCAGAAGATACTGACCCCTAAAAGACCCTCTGAGCTCTAGAAGGCAGACTCAAACTAGTGCCAAATAGGCCACTAGGTCTTGCCACAGGCGGGCCCGCGGAGCCAAGACGAGTCAGCACTATTTAACTAATAAAAGCCCAGGGCTCGGAAGAGGCAAGGAGACAGATCTCACTGCCACCGAGGTCCATGTTGCCCCCGTGGGGACACCTGCCAAGGTAGTACCTACCACCTCTCCTGCTATGATGCATCGCAGAGCTGGTCTTGTGATCATCGGGTCCTTGACAGGGTTGCTAAGCATATAACCTAATAAATACCCTGAACACTCTTCGACCATTCTTCTAAGTTAACCGTTGCAATAAAATCAGGAAAAAATCATTCTTGTTGATTCCATTATTTCCTCAACGGAATCCTTCGATTCCCTGAAACAGAAAGCCCAGTATCTGCAAGGAAAATGATTCTTATCCCCCTGAGGGTGCCCTAGCACAGTCACTGTTAACAAGCGAGATTCCACCAGAGCTGAGAATCATGAGTCTGCTGTTTTGATGGTGGCCATCGAATAGTTCAGGACTGCCTTTGCACTTGCATCAGGACTGCCCTAAAACATCCAATGTGGGGCAGTGTCTATCATCTGCCAACTGTGGACAAGCAGTATCAGTTGGCTCTTTCTCACATCCTTTCCCCTGACTGGAGGGGTTGAGGGTGGCCTCTACCTGGCTCCCCATACCCTTGAGTAGGCAGTATTCTGGAGGGGAG
>NW_009924153.1:0-14456 GCF_000696875.1 Nestor notabilis | reverse complement strand
GGCCGTGAGGCGGCCCCGAGCGCAGCGCGGCCGACCGCTCTCCGAACGTTCTCGTCCACGATCCTCCCGCGGGGCCGTCCCCTCGTGGAGCTGGAGGGAGCCGGGCACCCCGCTTTCCCGGAGCCATCTTGCGGCGGGGGAGAAAGCGCACCGGGGGCGCCCGCCTCCCCTTTTTTGGAGAGGGTGACCCCATGGCAGGTGTTTCTGTCGGAGGCTTCGGTGTAAGCGGTTAACGTCTGGAAAATGTGTGAGGAACTAAAGGCAAGGCTTTCAGCTGAGAAACTGAAGGGAAGAGCTGCGGGCACACCTGGGCTGCCGGCGGGCACCCCTGTGCGGTGCGTGCACCGGCTCCGCGTTAGACATGCACAGGGATTACAGAGCTGTTAGAGATGTGCACGTCTGCTTGAGAACTCATACACCGTTATTTTACAGAGAGCCGTGCTTATAATACTGAGTAACAGTTGGAAAGTACTTCCTTGGCTTTTTATGAGGGTACATTCCCGTTTTACAAGCACCGGGTGCCAAGAGGCATGTAGCGTAGGGATATCTGGTGAGAAATCACCTTTTTAATGCTATCAACTTTCGGGGCATTCCATGCCCAAGTTTCATCTTCACTACTTAGATCACGGGAAAGTGAAATCTTAAGCTCAAAACTAAGCTAAGGTCTTGAGAGATTCTATGAGGATTTTCAATGGAATAGAAAGAAAATGGAAATCCAAATATATACTCAAACCCCCCTCAAACTCTTCTATGCGAAAGTGAAATTCATACAGCCCACTTTACTATCCTGCATATATTGCAAATTACTACTGCCAATTTATTTTAAGCACTCTCATAAGCACTTGCCATAAATTATTTAATATTTAGACAACAGAAATAAAAATATGATAATTTGGGTGATTAAAAATGTACAAGAGAGACAAATACTGAAACATGCTTACAGAAAATCTTTATAGCAAAGTGCAGTATGCTTGTAACCACTGCAGATGGATGCTGCTTAATTTGAAATATTTTCCCCTTTCTGTCATACTGAACTTTTGCAGGAAAACAAGAGATTATGCTCGTTGTAGAGATGGACACAGAAATGTGCCAAGCGTCACAGAATAAGTCCTTGGGAGAGACAGAAACAAAAATATATTCTAAAGATACACTTTGTCAGTGACAGATAAAACGTCTGAGGAATTTATTCCCTGTGAGCCATCAGGATGACGTGAACTGGCACAGTTCTCTACCCGCTTGGAATTTTCATGGGAGTGAAATCAGGAAGCAAGTCCAACATTAATCCTACTTCTTAAACCCCTAGTGTGGTGAAACTGAGAATAAACAATAGATGTAAGAATAAATGCCTACAAGATCACAGATACATCTCTAATCCAGGAGCCAGATCGGTCCATTACTGCTTCACATGACCTCCACCTATGAGTTATAGCTGATGTAAAGCAAAGAAATTCTTTACAGGATTATTAGAAAATGAGTAAGTAGTCCTGCCTGATTCTATTCTCCAGCAGAATGATGAGCTTGTTTTCTGGTGACTCACCCATCATCGTTCATTTTCTTTTATAGGTATTAAATTGAATCATTTGGGTCAGAAAAGCCAGGCAATTTTTAAGTTCCCAGTGTTCTTCACAAAGAGGGGGAGAGAAATATGTTTATGTATGCGTGTTAGTATACATCTATCTGTACATGTGTGTACACAGTACATATACTCTGGCTTCACAGTTATTTTACAGAGAGATTCCATAATTTTAGAAAGAACCAATAATACCAAAACAAAACTGAAAGGTTTTATGGAGGTAGACTCTAATGAACATGTACAACCAGTCAATATAACATTACAGGAGGTTGGTGCAGAGGAAAAAATGTTTAAGAGAACTGGCAGTTTCCCAAGGAATAACATTAAGAGTGTAAGTAAGCGAGCTATCCATGCAGAAGAGGTAAGGGGCTCAGTAAAAGATCAGCTTGGCTGTCAGAAGCTCTTCCTGAAGCTCAGATGTGAATGAAGCATCCAGAAAAGAGAAGCTGGGTCAGGTTACCTGAGAGAGCTATAAAAGTGTAGCTCAATTGTGCAGGGATGAAATCAGAAGAGGTGGCAGAGAACAAGATGTAACTAGCAAGGGACATCAGGAGTAACATGAAGTCATTTTAAGTACATTACTAGAAATGGAAAAGGCTCAAGCAAGCGATGATTCGAGTATCAAGGAGAACTGGAAAGTTTTTGACAGACAACACTGAGAAAGCAAAGCCTCTTAATATTAGAATCTGTTTTTTATTTAAAAATAATCATGTGTTAGTGATACTTGGGAAAACAGATGGATTTCAGACTTGACTATTCTTCACGAAAAAAATATTAAATTATAAATTATTCAAACAAAATTTGCTACTTTCTTAAAGGACTGGCTGATGAGATCTCAGTTACTAGTGTCAATCTTTGAGAATTTACAGTGGAGGGACATCGCAGGACAGAGAGGGACAAACTGTTGTTGTAAGGAAAGAAGGAAATACAAAGTTATATACTGATCTATTTAATTTCAGTGCCCAGAAAAGATACTGGAGCAAGTAAACAAGATACTTTTAAGCACTTAGAACGAGCAACAGCCAACACAGCTTTGTCAAGAACAAAAGATGTCAAACAAATCTCATCCCTTTTATAACAAAGTAGGAGGAATTGTC
The DNA here is from genome assembly GCF_000696875.1 of Nestor notabilis. NCBI lineage: Eukaryota > Metazoa > Chordata > Aves > Psittaciformes > Psittacidae > Nestor > Nestor notabilis. Next base: position 11,786 of record NW_009924153.1, on the reverse strand, counting down.
AGTGGAGGAGAAACATTGGATGTCATGTTGGATGTCAGTTTGGTTAGATTTTTGACATGGTTTCATATGATATTATTTAAGTAAGCAAGAGAAACAACGAGGATGAAGATATTTAGGGAGCTGGTACAAGCAGCTCGTTGTCAGGAGGATGTTAATGAACTTGAGGATGGTTCAGAAAACATGTTTACATAACTGCAGATCGTACCAAACTGAGGGGCTTTAGCATGCTGGAAGACAGATGTAGGATTTAGAAGGATTTTCACACACTAGAGATTGGGTCTGAAAAAAGGAGGGTACTATTCAACAGATATGGCAGATACAATCAGCTATACAAATGGGAGAGGGGGAATTACCAGATGTTCTGCAGGGAAAAAAGCTGCAATTATGTGAAAAAGTAGAAAAAGACCTGTAGTTCTTTGGATCACAATCTATACTAAGAGCACAATGTCAGAGAGCTGCAGTGAGAAAGTCAAACCACATAAAACAATACAAAGAGAAGCACACTTCACTTTGTGAAGCAGCCTCATTTATGTGGCTTTAGATAAGCTCAGTAGCTGTGGTCTGGCTTTAGTAAATATATAGCCTGGTAGGAGAGTAGAAAAGAACAATCTGAATGATAGGGCATCTATAAAATATGCCCTATAAGGAAATTTAAAAAAAAAAAACCAACCAAAAAACAAAAGGGATTTATGTTAGAGTGGAACATACATAGCTATACAATACAGATATGAATGTATCCAAAATATGAAACACTGCTGTTCAGAGAAAAGAATGACTTTGTTCTCCGTTTCTACAGTGGATAGGTCAAGAGAGAACAGGTTTAAAACACAGCAAGAAAGATTAGAAAATAAATATTGATAAGGATAGGGAAGATCATCTGGGTGGTTGTGCAGCCTCTAGCCTTGGGCTCTTTAAAAAGAGCTGGGCACCACTGCTTAGAGCTGGCACACATAGAGTGGTCATCAGGTGCAGGGTGGACTCAATCACCTTCCACGGTCCTTGCCAGAAACATGAGTCAATGAATATAAGCTTTCTTTAAGGCTATTGGTAAGTGCCAACTTCCTCAGGGAAACGATTTTATTGTTTCTGCAATGGGCATGCCACTAGCTTCCAAAAATAAATTGTTTCAGTAAAAATTTTAAACTGGCTGCCTATTTTCTGAGTCCTCCTTCATTCAAGCTGTCACAGTGTGATTGTCCTATGTAGCAAAGTATATTACAGATACATGAGAGGATGCAGTTTCATTACTGAAGAGAGCTGTAATTTAGACATAAACAGGTCTGCATTCTACTCACAGTTATATGAATTCAACAGATATTGCAGATTTTTGTCTGACAGCAAGTTTAAATTTTGTTCTTTCCCGAGATTGAAGCCTCAGAAGTCCTTCAAGGCATATGAAGTGTGACAATGACATATTCTTTTAATAACATCTTTTTTTCTTTCTTTTCTTTTTTTTTTTCTTTTCTGCTTGCTTGTAGAAAATGCCATCACCACCTTCACAGTTTTTGAACTGTGTAGATTAAGAACAGGAATAATTACAGATGACAAGTGTAAAGAACACTCACCACGTCTATATTAAGTAAAAATATTCAGACATTCTAAAGCAGTTTCATTTAATGCTATAACGTTACAGTATATACATAAGGTGTTTAGAGATGTGTGTAGGAGCTGGTAACACTGAAAGAAAAGGAGTTATTTTTCATGTGCATGGCTGCAAACCTGAAAATAACTTCTCTGAGGTACAGGAAGCTCACAGCAGTAAGTGGGAACAGAATATCGGGCACACAGCTTGTTAAAATATTTGCCTGTAGTAGTCAGAAATGGATTTGTAGGGGAAAAGCAGTGAGGAACCAATTTCAGGTAACATAGGCTTCAGCTGTGGATAGTCTTTTGCCGTTGGATGGATAGTGATTAAAATTGCCCCATCAAGGGAAAACAGATTTATTTTGTTTGGTTTTGTACAAGCTAAATGAGTGCTTCCTGCACAGTGACAAGCAAAAAGAAGAAAAAAGTATTGCCTCCCAAAATATTGTGAACAAAATCCTGCAATAAATTTGTAATATCAAAAAAGATAAAATTTAAAGTGATGAGGGGCCTCTTTTCCTAACATTTATCAAGTTCTTAAGGCTGCCTCTTGGTTGGATAAACTACATGCAGGGCTGGACAGAAAGTTGATTTTCCCTCATTATGAATTTTACATTTCTATTGTATATTTTTCCATAGCTGAAACATCAAAATCCTGACACATGCTCACAAGCTGACAAAACTGTTTCAGTAAATGGCAATGGTTTGTTTCAGTATTTCTAAATCCCCCATTTTGACCCTTTCTTTCTTTGTTTTCAGATAAATTGCATTGTATTTGAATTGAAAGGTTGTGAACCAGGTGTTTTCAGAACTTTTAGCTCTATCCTTTTTGAAAGTTGAAATACCCAACCTTAGCTTGTTTTTTCTGTTTTGACTGTTTTGTTGTTGTTTGGATCTAAGAATAGCAGAAAAATCATCCCTTTACTGGAGACAATTTCAGTGAAGCACAGCAACTTGTAGTAGGAAGCTTTCCAACTAGTCTAAAAGGTATGAATAAAATGGGGAAAACATGGTATGTAATCAATATAAACATGGGATTTGAAGTAAAACAGCAGCACCAGGAAACAAAACTTCTACTTGTGGGTCAGTAATTGTTCATATTAGTGATTTGTATTAGAGGGCTAAACAGAAAAGCTTTTATACCAACCTCAAGTCATCAATCCTGGTGCATCAGCAAATATTTTAGCAATGCTAAATTATATATAATTTTGCAACAGTTAAAATTAATGATTAATTTTTCTTGTTCAGTTGAGGCACTGCACATAACAGCATGGAAGGTGGCATAATTTATTCCATTTTCTCTTAAGGCAGTTAGTTTCTCTGCATGTCTGAGTGAGATTGAATCTCTTCAAGGCGTACAACGAGCATCATCCAACACAGGGGCAATGAGTGGTTGAGCTCTTTAGTTAGAATTATAGACTCATAGAATAGTTGGATGGAGCACCTCTCCTATGAGGAAAGGCTGAGAGACTTGGGGTTGTTCAGCCTGGAGAAGAGAAGACTCCAGGAGGACCTTACTGTGGCCTTTCAGTACTTAAAAGGAGTCTATAGGAAAGATGGAGACAAACATTGTAGCAGGGCCTGTTGTAATAGGATGAGGGGTAATGGTTTTAAACTAAAAGAGGGGAGATTTAGGCTGGGTGTTTTACAATGAAGGTGGTAAAATAGTGGAGCAGGTTGCCCAGAGAGGTGGTGGATGCGCCACCCCTGGGGACATTCAAGGCTAGGCTGGATGCGGTTCAGAGCAACCTGACCTAGGTCTGGGCAACCTGATCTAGTTGAAGATGTCCCTACTCATTTCAGGGGGGTTGGACTGGATGACCTTTGAAGGTTCCTTCCAACCCAAACTATTCTGTGATTCTAACCACAGAGGAACTATTCTGGCTCCAGGTTCACATTTGGGCAAACGAAAGCAAACTCTCCTTTAGCATACTAACATTTTTCCTTCGGGTGCTCTTTAAAATTGAAAATAAAATTCAAGTAACATAGAGCACCCGCTTCCCTAAGAGAGAGCGCAAACAAGATGAAGTGCTAATAATCTGTGCTTTTGAATTCAGCAGTTGGTGCTAACGCTGCCGTGTCCAGCTGTCAGGGGGGATCACTGCCCAACCAAGTCCCAGGCATGCGGCAGGAGGCCTGTCTGGGAAGGTCTGACAGCTTTCTGGGTGGTTAACAAAAAATAAACCTCCAGCTCTTCAGGCTATGGGAAAACTTTGAGAAAATGAACAAATTTAAGCACATGCACTGTCTTCTCCCAATATTTTTAGGTAATCTGGCACATCATACAGGTATGTGTGAGGGGTGGATTTCTATCATAGCAGCCTGTGGATCTCATGATCCCACAGCTTCCAAATCCAGTACAGTTTCTGTGGTGCTACCAAACCAAGCATTTTTGCTATGGGGTTAGCCAGTTGCTGTAGATAGCTCCCTGACATTTTCTTTTGTCTTCTTGCCTCCTTTGGTCCCTCGGCTCTGCTGGTGCATGGGGAGGCAGAAGGGAGCCAAGACCCAAGGTAGCGAGGGGTAGCCCAGCTGGCAAGTGGGGATGGGGGAGCGAGCCAAAAGTGCAAGCTGGCCACTGCCTGGGCTGCCTTTGGTGCTGGGCAGCAGCTGGGACCTGGGGGAGCCACCAAAAGGACACACTTTGTTTGGCAATGGGATCCCAAATTCGCCATCAAATGAATCAGGCCTCTATTACAGCTGTGCAAGTCCTGCTCGTGCTATACCCCTTGGTGAACATGCCCTGAATGAAATGCAGGTGTGTGTCGGGTGGGTGAGGGGCTAACTGTTAAATAAATGGGCTGCATGAGAATAAACCCAAAATTGTGCTTTTCTTGAAGCCAGGAGTATCAGGGTGTTTGAGCTGGGTTGCTATCTCATTCAATTAGTACCCTAAGACCAAAAGAAGAATTAACTGATAGTAAGACCATTAAAGCACTCTTGAAAGCTTAGTTTCAAGTCATATATTGTTTGGCATGATGTGGCCAACCACGTACACCCTGAGAGGCCACCGCAGGCATGAATATGACAAATGCCATTCTTCGTGTGAACAGCACTTATTTCCATTTCAGTGCGATGAAACCTGAGATGCCAAAGTGGTTAATCCTGTTCAGTGCTACCGTCAAGTCAGAGATCTGTCAGCGTTGTGTTTTCAAATGATGACAGATGCAGTCTGTGTGCAGCTCTTGGCTTGCAATCTCACAAATGCCAGTGACTTCTGCTTTCCTTTAAATGCTGTTCTTTGTAAACAGAATGGCTTGGTTTAAATAGAATACATAAAGTGATGTTTCATTTATCCAGCTTCTCAGTAATTTCTTTATTAATTTATTTATAGTTTAGTTTATTCAACTTTACTAGGAATAGCTGCTTCTGCCCATGAGGGTGCTCAACACTCATCTTCAGAGTGATGTGGGTGCCAGTGGTGTGCAGGGTCTCTGACAGGCATATGCCAGGCACAGCCTTTCTCAGCTTTCTGGGGATGGAGCCCTACCATGCACAGAAGACCCCAGGGTGTACTCTTGCTGCTGGAGAGTGTGAAGGGAGAGCAAAAGGGCAGTTGGCTGGGGAAGGGGGGTAGGTCAAGGGCAGGGAGCACAAGAAGCAGCGGCCAGCACCTTTCTTTCCCTTTCTGGAAGGTGAGAATGGTCATCTGCCACCCTTGCTTGTTCTCCTTTGGGGCTGCACCTCACCTGCACAGCAGCGAGACCGAGCAAGGGAAGGACAGGGAACGTGTCAAGCTGTGGAGCAGCATAACAGTGCCAAATGGAATGTTCTTATTAATATTCATAAGTAAGGATGATTTTTCCCAAGGCAACTGTTTGAATCAATAATAGACAACCCCAAATCAGCAGTACATAGAGGTAATGGGGTTTTCTTTTCTCTGTGTCAAAACATTACTATTAAACAATTTGAATAAATACATAGTTAAGTTTGTTAGTATAAGAAATGATGTTACAGCAGTTTAAGTAAAAATACAAAAATAATGTGCTTTTACATGCTAATACATGTATCGCCTTAACTTCAGCTTTCAGCGTTTGTGTGAAGAAAATGAAGCATTTCAATTATTTTAGCTAGCTTTCAATTTTAACAAGATCTTTTTTCTGTGTGTTATATACTAAAAAAAAAAAAAGATTATGTAAATGTTGTTTGTTAAAAATATGAGAATATGAGTAAAGTTTTGGTGCGAAGAAGGGTAGAAACTGTGAGAAAATGTCAGAATAGCCCAACAGTATTTCTGTTCTACCCTCTGTTAGTAAAGATGCAGATTCAGAAATTGGAGGGAGAGGTGTTGAAACAGCAGGATACAGTGAAGGACAAGTCCTCAGGGTTCAATGGTACATTCAGACAGTTTTGAAATAAGTGGTGGAACTGCTAATGTAAGATGCACTCACTCATAGGCAAAACAAAGAGATACTTCTCAAGAACTTGTTAGGAATACATTCTCTGCCTAAGGTATTCTATTCAAACATTTCCCAGTAAAGGGTCAAAGATGCCGATGGTCCCTAAGGCAAATCCTTCTGCACTTTGGAAGCGTCTGCATAAAATGATCATTATCAAGAAAGATCTATAAGCAACATTGAAAATAACACTGAAATGATACAAGCATTATTTAAATCAGAGGTATATTTTCTATTGTGGTTAGTTTTATTCTATCCATCTCAGTGATCTCAGAAACAGATGATGAAACAAATTAGAAATTCTCTTGAGACTTTTGTACAAGGAGAGACCATATACACGGGGCTTAACGGAGAGATGAATAAGAGGCAATAAATAAGTATTCTTAACAAAGAAAAAATACAAAGAATGTAAACTTATGTAGTCTTTTATTCCAAACATAAGAACAAACACTGAACTTGAATATCAGGAAATATGAATATTTAAAATAGAGTAATCTATGAACCCCCTCACCACAATATAACATTGCTGTAAAGATTTAAGAGGATATCACAAAAGAATAGACCTGTAGATGTTAAAATAGGCCTGACCATCTTACGATGATAATAGCAGAGATAATTTTAAATAGGAAGTATCCCTTCAGGTTTTTCTGTTGCCGCTGACAGCTGCTAAGGGTGACAAAATTCTTTTTTTTGCCTGTATAATTGCTTGTACTTTTTTTGCAGTCAGTTGGGTTGTCATTGTCAGAGGAAAGTCATGGGGCTGCACAAACGTCTGATCTTATAAAGTACAAAAATTCCTTTGTTCTTAAAGATGAAAAACTGTCATGACCAAAATACCAGGTGAACAGGAGGCAGGGATGGAGAATCGTATTTCTAATGGAAACACCAGGGATGTAAAGAAAATGACTTACATAAGAAGTAAGATATCAAATATCTGAATTATCAGAACGTAGTGTTTTTCTTTCTAGTAGTTCTTTTTTGTGAGTGTAAGTTCTTACGTACTTGCTGTTAACAGCTTTTTCTTTATTTTTTCACTATGTATATCTTTATTCTTGTGCTATACCTTTATTCTTGTTCAGTTGCTTGTGAAGTTATTCCCAAAATAACTTCACAAAGTAAGCTCTAATGGAAAAAATTTCATGCATTCAAAGTAAAGGAGAATACGAGCACAGAGACAGAGACAGAACCTTTCCAAATGAAGCCCTTGGTGCTTGCACCCAGTTGTTGGTGCAGAGGTTGATGTTACCATCACAAGTGGAGTGTTTCTATACATGCAGCAAGGATCCTTTGAGCTCTGCTACTGACTTAACATGCTTGGGTGGAGAATTCATTAGAACAGGGTACCTCTGTTACCTGGGACAGCAGTGGTGCTACATGGATATGTGCATATCAGATATGTGTAGGATATAGAGTATTTTATATAAGTAATATAAAACTGGAGAGAGCTGGGACAGATCAGAATTGGGAATGGCTGGAAGGAGGAATGGAAACTGAGAAATGGAAGAAAATATGGCATGAGTACACTATATAACCATGTAAGCTGACATGAAATAAAACTGCTAGTTTTGCAGTGCCAAGTCTGTGCTCCACTCCTGGTGGTGTTACCTGGTGTGTGCAGCCCACTGGGGACTGTTAGCCACTCTTGCCTGTTGTGGCAGTCAGTAAGAGCTGTACGAGTATTCAAAGCACCCCTGTACCTACCAACTAGTCAGCGCTCTTCTCTCCAGATGGGAGCTCCAGCAGGGATTTGGGCCCACTGATCTGGCATTTCTTTGTGTATACAAGAGGGATTTGCCCATTACCTTTTTAAAGGACCCCAGCCTCTTAGAAGGAATGTGAAGTATTAGCCCCTTGGCCACAAGCTGGTCAGAAATGCATCGGTCTCATCAGTCTTGCCAGCCATCTGCGTGAAACTGTCTTAGCAGGAGCTGAGCATGTCTGAACAGAGTTTGGACATTTTTGTGCTAGGAATTGTCTAATCCAGTCAAGAGGCAATGTACCGAAGGGGTTCCCGCTAAGTGAAGTGGCAGGTGTGATCCTATAGCTGTTATAGATCTTTTCCTACCTCTGTGGAACACACAGAGTTAATTTCTGGACGTCTTCTTTCTCAGATTAAAGATGCCAGTAGCTAAGAAAAGAAGAATGATTTACCTTCAAATAGTTCAGCTGACCTTACACATTTATCACTTTACAGGATTTCATTTTTCAATGGAGTCTATTGTTCCAACACCATTAACTCCACTTTTAGCAGACAATTACAGGGCATTTATTTATACACCAGAGACACATTGCTTAGATTTTTACATTCTTTTCACCTGAAATAGTTCTGTCACAAAACAGTTGTTTGTCTCAAGCAAATATTATTTCTCTCAAAGTTGTATTTAGAAATACTCAAATGTCTTTTTATTTGCACAAGACAAAGACCTTTTTCACTACCTGTGACAAGTGAAGAACAAGTTGGGGTAATACACTGACAAGACATGGATTACTTAGCTAATGTCATACCATTCCATGGACAGACTTTGTGTGAAGGCTTGGGGTTTTTTCACTGTCTTCGTTGGACTAGAAATTATCTTTATACCAGACTACTCTTGTAAACAAATAGCAATTTACTAACGTCCTACTTAGAACTACTTTGTCACAATGCAAACTGTAGTTATTTTGGATTTCCAAAAGATTTCACAAAACTTTTCACTCCTCCCCAGTGCCCTGCCACCAGCCCTGTGAGAACTAGTGAACATGTATGGTCACCTAAATCATTTGAAGATTCAAAAAACCCGTCTTTTTTCTTTATTTTTCATTTACGAACTGTCACGTTTCCATGTGTGGAATAAGGCCTTTTATGCCCTTCACTTTTTGTTCACAGTGAACTATTGCATTTCATGGCATCATTGCTGTATTCATGCCATCTGCCACTTGGCCATAACCAGCAAGCTGTGGGGATGCTCTGGTTAGACACACCACAGCAGCAGTGTAGTTACGGTATCCTCTTGATTCACAGTGGTTGGCTGAAAGCTGTCCCTTAAATACATTTATAATATCCTACATGTACTGGAAGCATGCCAGAACATTAGCCCATAGAAATCATTTGGACTGTGATCAATTTTTCTTGTGAACCCAAGCTCACATTTTAGGGTGTTTCATGCTTCCAGCTGAAAAAAGCCCACCATGGAATAGCATATAGCTGTGTTCACTTTACTTGTCTGAGCCAATATAGATATCTGAAGGATGGATTTTGAAGGACAGAGAGCAGTAGTGCTCAAGTAGTGCTTCTGAGATCAAGGGGTAGGAAAAAGGTAATGCCACTGCACTGTCCCCATCCATGTTATCACTACTTTATCCAGTCCTGGTCACAAGAAACTCCCTTTGAAAGTAGAAAGCTTTCACTCCTGAAGAGACTGAAAACTCAGTTTATTTTAATATACAAAATCAGGAACCTTTATTTTTGATGTTTCTTGATGCTAACTCAGAAATAAAACATCCTTTGCAAAATGGTGCCCTTGAATTCTCTGTTGAGCCAAGTTTAATAAAGTGATGTTCCAAGATGCCCGAGGCATTTGGAGAAATTATTGCTACATAGAGATGACACAAAAAAGGGACATTTTCTCTTCTTTTAGTTATAATTAAGCTCATATGCTGTCCTTTGATGAAATGTGCCCTTTTGTGCATTTTCAGTGCTTTGGTAGCGTTAGGAAACAAGGATCTAAAGAAAATATAGGAGCAGGACATAAACTTGCATTATTCCAAAAAGCCAAAGGAGTTATGCAAGAAACAGGAAGGTAAACACTGAACCTAAGATTGGGTAAAACCTCTTACAAGATGGTTTATACTCCAGCAGAAGGAAAAAGCAGCATACAGAACAGCACTGAAAGGAACTGCTGTTTTCATTTTGCAGCTTTGGAAAGCCACCACTCTAGGTTAGCATATGTTAAAAAAAAAAAGCGGTAAACTAGGACTGCATTGAAAATCAGATACTGAATTTGATCAAAAAGATGTATATATTCCAACAAAGATATATTCACAGGGAGAATAATAGGATCCAGCCCAAGTTAATTTTCTCTCTCTTGTGAATCAGCAGGACTATGGTAACATGGCCTCAAATAACACCAAAACTGAATCAGATTGGTATGAACAACTCCCATGTAGTATCAGCCCTGACATGCATGATGTTACAGGCCGTGGTGACCCCACCTTCAGTCTGACTACAAGCAAACCTATAAAAAAAGGTAGATTAATATATGGTTTTGTTTGGTTGGGTGGTTTTTCTTTTATCTGCATTTGAAGTTTATGTGCCATAGTGGGTTTTCATATACATCAACACTTTTATTATACTTATCAAGACACTTCATGGTTCATATTCTCTGTACAATGATGTGTTGCACTCGTTTTAGGGTTGAAAAATTACTATACTGACACTTAAAATACATGGCTAACTAGTATTCGGGACTTTGTTGGGCATTTCCGCTAGGAAGATTGTTAATTACTTTGATTACATGAGTATTTCTGTGGTGCTATCTTTCATCTGGTTTACAGAGACTCTTTGCATGTCCCTGCTGCTCTAACCAAGGGCAAAGTCTAAAAGAAAGAACCTGGTCTCCACAGTTCCAAACTTGCCTTTCCGAAAAGCAACCTGATAAAGCCTTTGGGCTCCGTCACATACCGGCGTTTCTTTTGCTGCCCCCTATTTCTACATGGACTTCTTAGCTGCCATTACCAGAGTCTCAGCAGAAGACAGTACCTTATTTTTGGCTTTGTCCCTCAGCAGTGGCTCCATTTCTGAAGCTGCTGTTAAGCAAATGTGTTTCTTTCAACAAAGAGCATCATAGCCAGCATATGCAAATAAATCTGGTAACCCCAGACAAAGATATTCCTCTTCAGAGCTATTGATATTGCGTATAATCCTAAATTCTTATCAATGACTTTAAATTCAGCATTGTGCAGATTAAGTGGGACATTTATTACTACAGGCCAGCTGACTCCTATGTGTTCAGCACACATATATGTTCAGCATAATAGCAATATATTACAGCATACAAATGCTTAGTATTTTAGCATATACTTGATTTGGCTATTGTAGTTCTCCAGGAGTCAACAATTTGAAAATGCTTCCAAAATGTACTAAAAAAAATTAATTTTGGACAATTTTAATGGCATTTAGACTATTTTTCTACATCACTGAAAAATCCTGCTGGAGTACAAGAAGCTAATGTGAAATGAATGTTCCATTGAAGGTGCAATTACAATTACTAAAAGCAAAGCATGAAAGAGAGCATCAGAAACATCAATCAATGTACAACTGAAATGCATCCGCGGGTCCTGAAGGAGCTGGCGAATGAAGTTGCTTGGCCACTGTCCATCATATTTGAGAGGTCATGGCAGTCAGGTGAAGTTCCGGATGACTGGAAGAAGGGAAATGTAACCCCCATTTTCAAGAAGGGGAAGGTAGAAGACCCGGGGAACGACAGACCAGTCAGTCTCACCTCTGTGCCTGGCAAAATTTTGGAGCAGATTCTCCTGGAAAGAATGGGGCACAAGAAAAACCATTGGGGGGGTGGATAACAGCCAGCATGGTTTCACTAAGGGGAAATCCTGCCTGACCAATTTGGTGGCCTTCTATGATGGGGCTACAGAACTGATGGACAGCGGCAGAGCAGTTGACGTCATCTACCTGGACTTGTGCAAAGCATTCGACACTGTCCCACACAACATCCTTGTCTCTAAATTGGAGAGACATCAATTTGATGGATGGACCACTCAGTGGACAAAGAAGTGGATGGATGGCCGCATGCAAAGAGTTGTGATCAA
>NW_009924152.1:24711-26599 GCF_000696875.1 Nestor notabilis | reverse complement strand
TCCTTTCTAACCCAAACCATTCTATGATTTATTTTTTATTCTATTCTATTTAAAGGAAACCCATAATATTTCTGGGCTAGAAATCTGGCTAACAGTGAGAATATAGAAAAGTATCGTTTTGAATTCTCGTATGTGCTAAAAGAGAACAAAAAGTGTAACTTTTGGTGGTGATCTCAAGCCTTGGAACCAGCTTAGTGAAAAATTCTGTATTGAAGAATCGTATTTCACTGGAGCTGATGGATAAAAAAACTTCCTGACAAGGAAGTTATAAAATATGGCTGAAAAATATCCTCTAAAAACTGACATGGTGTATTTCAGGCCATTTCAAATGTGTGGCAGATTTATAGCTTCTTCTATATAGTAGTTGCTTCCTGTATTGGGGCTGTGTTGACTCTTCTTTGGAACAATCATTATTCTCTGAGCTATGAATATGCTGTTGCTTTTATTTTTATTTGTATGAGTATAAATAGTAAAAACAAAATGGTATTTTCAAGAAAAGCTTAAAATGTTTCTGAGCATTCCTATGAAAATAGGATTATTAATGTTAGCAACCAGATAAATGTGTTTGCCCCTCTGTATCTGAAATAAAATCAGAGCTTTCTAAGGTGTATTGGTTGGTAACACAATAAACCAATCCCTTCAATAAGCAATAGCTTTAGTGATGCTGTGTAAGGGAGCAATCTTTTTGCTCATGTTGTTTTTCCATATAGCAATTTAAAACCAAGCAAATTTCACCTGAGTGAGTACATCTGAGTATTAGTACCTCTTGCAGATGTGTCCCAGTGCTTTTTCACTTCTATGGTAATGTTATTGCTGAAGAACAATTACAGTCTGAGAAACACATGTTTAATGCTTTGTCGTTTTAAGATACGGGAACAAAGGAAACTGGAGAGGAATTATGACCAATGTGCACCTTGAGTCTTATGCCTGAAACCCCTGGATTCCTAATATTGTGCGTGAGAGAGCAGGCGTTTGTAGCCTCAACCTAATGAGGAGCTGAAGATTTACAATTACTGGGGGGTTTTGCAGCTTCACTTACTACTGTACTTAATACTGAGCTTTTGAGCAGCATGTGATGCTGTTCTCATCAGCCAAATGCTTGAGAGGGTTCTTACTACAGGTATCAAACTGGTTTATTTAGCCATTATGTCGAGTTTACTGGTAATTTGTATTTAAGATTATTGAAGTTAGCACTGCTTCAGAAATTACTGTGAACTAATTTTGAACCTTAGCAGCTTGAGGAGTGGTGTTTCAATGTGTGCGGTGTTGCTTTGTGTTGGGTTGGAAGAAGAATATAGAAATGGTGCCAATGAAATGAAGGAAACACCATAAAATCCTACGGGATGTGCCCTCTTGGGAGGGATGTCATGACTTGCTGCCTTTCCATGCTTGACAATGTAGAACTGACTACCAAACCCATGCTTTTGTGGAAGCACAGGCATTTTAGAGCATAGATTTTGCACATCAGAGAGAGGCAGGGTATCTGAGCTCTGCTGGTGACTTCTGTACTCGCCGCTGTGGTCACCTCAGTTTTGATCATCTTACTGTTTCAGCCTGTGAAATCTTGAATATCTTGAGGGTCTTTGGTGAAGATCACTGTGCATTTGCTATTTTGTCATTTGCGCTAGATTCATTCTTTGAGGTGTGCTGTCAGGTAACAGGTAACAAAGAAGCAAAGAGGGTTTGTGTGTTTCTGTGGAATGGGTCTAAATATTAAAACACTGAGTAATGTTCACCTTCCTTGCAAGTAATTCTGGCAGATGTCTCCTGTATTTTCATAGAATCATCATAAGAATGGCTTGGGTTGAAGGGACCTTAAAGCTCCTCCAGCTCCAACCCCTGCCCCGGGCAGGGACACCTTCCACTAGAGCAGGTTGCTCCAAGCCCC
>NW_009924152.1:23908-24256 GCF_000696875.1 Nestor notabilis | reverse complement strand
GGGTGGCACCCAGCACACGGGGGTTTCTGGCCTCAAGCACACACTGAAGCCGGGTCATGGGGAGCCTCTCATCGACCAACATCCTCAAACCCTTCTCCTCAGGGCTGCCTCATCCGGTCTCCCCCAGCCCGTGTTTGTGCTTGTATTTTCCCATAACCGGCTGCTTTTATTCCCGTGGCTTTATTGCTTATGGTCTTTGTTTCCTGTGTCCAAGCTGAATACGTAAAATCTTTAAGGGGGGGAGTATATCTGTGTGTACCTTTTTTCAGTAGAATGAGTAATTCCATGTTCTAGTGAACTTCTATAGTAAGGTTGTTTTTTATGTAGCCCCTATTCGATCTGTCAGAT
>NW_009924152.1:20066-23883 GCF_000696875.1 Nestor notabilis | reverse complement strand
GAAATGTCAGTAGCATAGCTCCAAAATTAATCCCTTTGCTGCAGCTAAATTGCTTAAGTAGTGCACAGGAGAAGAAATTGTGGTTAGAAAGGAGGAATTTTGCCTTCTTTGTAAAGGCTGCTAATTCAGTTTTAATAAATAGACAGAAAATTGTTAGGTTGAAGTAATATTTCCCATTCTTCAACAATTACAACACCAGCTGCTGCTTATAATGTCAGATAGAAGGGATTTTGAAGTGTTTACACCCCAAAAATTAGCATTAACTCTTCATACAAGTGAAAAACCTGGATAAAATGAAGCTGAACACCCTGAATTGGTTTTTGACGGGTCTCTTCAGAGTGGAAGAAGTTTTGATGCCAAAACTTTCTTTGCAGAGGGCTCCTCAAACAAGGTGTCAGATCTGAACAGAAAACATGAAGGGAAATGGACAGTTTTACCAATAACAGCTCTTTGAGCCTGGGTGTGATTCATAACAGCTCTGAAAGAAACGCAGGGGTGATGGATGAGCTAATGATAACTGAACTACTGATATGCTGTGTAAGCTCTTAGGGATGGCTCCCTCAATACAAATGGACTGGAAGTTGGCTGATGGGATGTCAGCTGCTTCAAAACCAATTCTGAGGGAGATCCAGAGGTTTCCAAACCACTAATTCTGATGTTTGTACCAACCAAAGTAGAAATTACAATTCAGAGTGGAGCTTCCCGACCCTGAAATCCCTTGTTGGGTCAGTGTGAAGATTTGTTCTACTGTTGGTGCTTAATTCAGCAGAAATAAATCCAACTGCTGTTGATGCTGTTAGTAATGCCTTCAGATGACTTTGGCTTTGGGGAGGGTTTAGATACAGCTTAACTTCCCTCATCTGCAGTGTTTGGGCCTCGTCTTGTTAAGAGCAGGGGCAGTGAGACTCAAGGTGCTGAAGAGCCAGTGAGGTTTTGCATCTCCTCTGGTGTCTGGCTGTGTGATCCTGCTGTCTCCATTGGTTTATCTCCTGTCTTGCAGGGGATGTGACCCAGTTTGTTTTGAAGGCTCAGGTGTACACCAGTGTTAGGTGTAAGGGATGATTTGCCAATGAAGAATTTCTTTACCTCTTTTCTTCCTACCCATTTCTACCTCTGCAATGCAGTTCAATTCCTTTTGTGTCGTGTCAGTGCAGATGACGTGGGCTGGAGCAGAGGCATTACAAATCCATCCTGGAGGCCTTTTAGAGATGCAGACATCCCCCAATATGCTTTATAGCTTGACTACTATCAACTGAGGAAATTACAAGCTGTGTGTGGAGGACAAGTTATTGGAGGAGGAAGATGAAAACTGCTTGGACTGGCCTTGCCACTGAAGAGTGGTTTTGTACCTTTAGCTTTACTTGCAGGTAGTTCTGAGAGATGATATTTGCAAAGTACCTCTGAGTGTTTTTACCAAAGGACAAAGTGCACCGTGTGCTTCACATCACACTTGAGAAGTGCCTGTAGCAGTGCAGCTGGTAACAAAATACTTCTTCTGTACCCTTAGCATGTATATGGTACTTTTTCTGCCCGTCCCTCCTGAAAGAGGATTTCATAATCATAGTGTCATGGAATGGTTTGGGTTGGAAAGGACCTTAAGGCTCATCCAGTTCCAACCCCTGCCCCGGGCAGGGACACCTTCCACTAGAGCAGGTTGCTCCAAGCCCCTGTGTCCAACCTGGCCTTGAACACTGCCAGGGATGGGGCAGCCACAGCTTTTCTGGGCACCCTGTGCCAGCGCCTCAGCACCCTCACAGGGAAGAGCTTCTGCCTTATCTCCAACCTGAACTTCCCCTGTTGCAGCTTGAACCCATCACCCCTTGTCCTGTCACTCCAGTCCCTGATGAAGGTCCCTCCCCAGCATCCTTGTAGCCCCCTTCAGACACTGGAAGCTGCTCTGAGGTCTCCAGCAGCTTCTCTTCTCCAGGCTGAACTGCCCCAACTTTCTTAGGAATTAAGTCTTTTCTTTCAGTGTAGCCATAGAGAATTTTGGTTCTGGTGTGGTCTTTAGCAAAGACCAGTGCAGCTGAAGGCCCCATACTTCTGTCTGCTCCAAGAACACTCGTGTAAAGTTTTATTCACAGCAGATCTCTCCTCCTTTGCAGTATTTCTCCTTGGAGATTGTTTCTGCACGTCTAAAAACTGTGGGTAGTTGAGTTGGGCAGAGTCTTGTTGAGTGGCTTTAAATGTAGTTGCTTTGCCATGAATAGTTTATTGACGTTCCATCACTTGAGTCATTATGAGAGTCAGGGTGAGACACAGAGAATATGGAGTAAAAAAATCAATAGTTATCCAAAGTGCAGAGGACCTGTTTTATTTCCATCTCCCTATAATGACTTGGAGTTCACTGTTAACATATTTGCTTCACTGTGTGGACCGAAATGAGCTGTCATTAGAACCCTGTATGTTGGAAAATGGTTTTATTGAGCTGCCAATGACATTAGAGTCTCATTTCCTTTTGAAGAGGCACAGAAATACTGTTCTGTTCATGTGCTGCATTCATAACATTAAAATTTGATTATTGCTATCATTAGAAATCTCTATCCTAATACAATTATGTATTGTTCCAGGCTTCCATTCAAGTGCCTGTTAGAGAATGAAGTCTGGTTTTGCCAAGCTCTTTGTTTTTTTTGCTTTGTAAATGATTCTCTACACCAGAAAGTCTATTAATAAATTCTGTGTTCAAAAAAAATCAATTGGGTAGAAGGATCCTGATATTAAAAATCGCTTTTTGCACCTTAGGTGAATGTGATCATCAGATTATGGGATATTTTTTCCTCACAAGATCATATTTGTGATGTATAATTCTTCTTTTACTTTTCTGAGCACTGAAATCAATAGACAAAGTACATTCCTCCATAGATAAGAGCTGAAGAGTGTTGACTTAGGTTATTGTCATAATTGAATACATATTGTTGAAATAGTGTTTCACTCCTCGGAGGCTGAACTGTTGAGGTGTTCTCCCTGTCATCCTTGGGTGGCTGCTCCTAGGTGCTACCTCCGTGTGTTCTCCAATGACCTTTGCTTTGGTGTTGCATTCATTTTGTCCTGTCCTTAATTCATTAGCTTGATCAAGAGGAGGTCCCCTGCTTTCCATAAGCAGATTATATCCTGACCCTTCCTGCTCTTTCCAAGCAGTCCTGTGCTAACCACGTTTTAGGGATGACTTCACTAGAAAATACCAGGGGGAAGAATTACTAAATGAGTTAAGGCATTAGCTCTGGAGAGAGAAGGGGGCTGTTTACAAACCTGCAGTATTTATTACATACCTCATTTAGCTCATTCATCATTTTAATAGAAAAATGAATCTTTTGAGGTGCTTCTGAAATCACTGGAGGTAAACTACATAGCCTGAGGCGAAACATGATTGCTCACCATAGGGTCAGGCTGTTTCTGAGAAGTACGGAATGATTGGTGGCTATAACTCACAATCTTTGGCAGTAAAAATATTACAGGCTCATATTTGAAAATGAGACTTACGGGTTGGAAACCCTGTGGTACAAAATTAAACTGGTGACAATTTTGTCTGTTGTTCTTCAGTTTTAGAAATTAGCAAGTGTGTTTTTCTCTTAATCTCTGAAAATGGAGATTTTCTGGAGATTTACTCCTCCAGTTTTGTTTAGGATGCTGTATACTTTCATCAGGGACTGTAGTGACAGGACAAGGGTTGATGGGTTCCAGCTGCAACAGGGGAAGTTCAGGTTGGAGATAAGGCAGAAGCTGTTCCCTGTGAGGGTGCTGAGGCGCTGGCACAGGGTGCCCACAGAAGCTGTGGCTGCCCCATCCCTGGCAGTGTTCAAGGCCAGGTTGGACACAG
>NW_009924152.1:2267-19968 GCF_000696875.1 Nestor notabilis | reverse complement strand
GGTATTGAGCTGCCAATGACATTAGTCATTTCCAAGCTATTCTATGATTCCACATGGTTCTGTTTTGCCACGAGCTGCTGTTCTTATGGGTTAGAAGTAGGAGGCTTAGTCAGCGGAGAGTCTTCTTTGTGTCAGCATTCTTGTAATATGGGCAAAAGTAATCTGGTTTTGGTTGTGTCTGTTGTAAATGACAAGGGTAAAATACAAGAATGGAAGAAGTTATTTTTGAATATTCAGGATATGATCTACCTTTTTTGGGGGGGAATACATGCAACAGTATTTCATAGAATCCTTAAAATGTTTGAGTTGGGAGGGTTCTTAATGCTCATCTAGTTCCAACCCCTGCCCCGGGCAGGGCCACCTTCCGCTAGAGCAGGTTGCTCCAAGCCCCTGTGTCCAACAGCTGTTGCTGTGCAAATAAGAGATTGATAATTCTTTTTTCCAGCAATGTAAGACATGGGTTTTCCAAGCAGATATTTACAAATGAGAAATGGATTTATGTGGACAAATAGATGTGCCTTAAATTGGTAAAGACACATTTATATGTCTAAAATTACTTTATTAATAAGAGTGAACAATTTCCCCCCATCTTGATACAGTTAAACAGTATAAATAATTTAAAACAGCCTGGGGTGATACGTGCTGCAGGTTGTAATCCCAGGATAATCTGTCATGTGAACTGCTAAGCAAATGTTTTATTTCATCTCTGAAGCTGCCATTTAAGTGCTTGTGAACTAGAACCATAGAATCACAAACTGGTTTGGCTTGGAAAGGACCTTAAGTTCATCTAGTTCCAACCCCCTGCCATGGGCAGGGACGCCTCAAATTAGACCATGTCACTCAGGGCTCTTTCCCACCTAGCCATGAACACTGCCAGGGATGGAGCATTCACCACTTCTTTTGGCAACTTGTTCCACTTGCTTACCTGTATCTCCCTTCTATTCCTTTATAATGTCCATTTGACATTGGAAGTATTTGTTTCAATGGACCGATACATAAAATTTCCTTCTCCTTTCAGTTTTTATTTGGCAATTTCTTATAGGCATTTGTGGGATTTAATTTGTACATGTAATGGTTAATTTTGTTTTTCTGGTGTCAATTTGAGATACAGGAAAAGCACAGTAAAAACAATGCCAGCAGGTAAGGTGCATACAGTGAGCATTTATTCACTTTCAGATCTCTTTTTGAATGGTGACAGGAATGTGTTTTGATAGTCAAACAGCCTTTAAAACATGCTATTTCTTTAATTCCTTTACAGCAAACCCCAAGATATTTGACAGAAGTAAAATTAATCACTCTGTTATCTCAGCATCCAGATGAAGATCTAGTGCTTTACAAAGCCTGCTGCTCCATCAATTTATTCTTCTGGTTGGATTCAAATTGAGTTCATTTTTATAGATTCACTGCATAATCCTCTCCTTTCTCCTCCCTCATTCATTAACCAATTTGTTCTTGCTATTCCCTTTTTATTGAATGGCTAACAAAATTGCCATGCTAGCTTTTCAAATGAATATCATCATTCCTTGTCATGCATGGGCAAAAAGCAAGCGTATTAATCCTTCTTACAGGTACCTTCCCTTCTCCCAGAGAAGAGTCCCGTTTCTGCCCTCAAGATATCATGAAAAGAAAGGTTAAATAATGTTTTTCTGAAGTTTTGAGCACAATTTTTGTATATAAATCATAGAATCACTGAATCAGGGAGGTTGGAGAAGACTTTTAAGCTCACCAAGTTCAACCATTCCCAGCCCTGCCAAGGCCACCACTAACCCCTGGCACTGAGGCCTCGGCTCCACGGGCTGGGAACACTTGCAGGGACGGTGCCTCCAGCCCTGCCCTGGGCAGCCTGTTCCAATGCCTGAGCACCCTCTGGGCAAGGAATTGTTCCTCAGCTCCAGCTAAACCTGCCCTGGGGCAGCTTGAGGCCGGTTCCTCTTGTGCCATCCCTTGTTCCTTGGGAGCAGAGACCAGCCCCCTCCTGGCTCCATCCTCCTGTCAGGCAGTTGCAGAGAGCGATCAGGTCCCCCCTGAGCCTTCTCTTCTCCACACTAAACCCCCAGGTCCCTCAGCCCTTCCCCATCACACTTGTGCTCCAGGCCCTGCTCCAGCTCCATTCCCTTCTCTGGCCCCGCTCCAGCACCTCAATGTCTCTCTTGCAGTGAGGGGCCCAGAGCTGAACACAGGGTTCGAGGTGCAGCCTCCCCAGTGCCCAGCGCAGGGGGACAGTCCCTGCCCTGGCCCTGCTGCCACACTGGGGCTGATACAGGCCAGGATGCTGGTGGCTTCTTGGCTGCCTGGGCACACATAATCCCATCCAGGCTCCTTTTGATTCCTTCTGGGCCATT
Source organism: Nestor notabilis (assembly GCF_000696875.1). Lineage (NCBI taxonomy): Eukaryota > Metazoa > Chordata > Aves > Psittaciformes > Psittacidae > Nestor > Nestor notabilis. The sequence goes on along the minus strand of NW_009924152.1, from coordinate 17,626 downwards.
GTAGCATGTGCGCTTTGTCAGTTTTATGGCAGAACAAAAGCTACATCAGAGTTGGCAAGACTTGTCTTTGGACATGACATGGTACAAATACACGCCATGGATTGACATGTGCTTATCTGGCAGAAGTCTTGAAATACAATACAGTCTCCTCCATTTCAACAAAACAATCTGCTGAGTCTTGAAACCCACTTTCTAACTTGGATTTAATAGCTGTGCTCTCAAGTGAGGTTAATTTTGGCTAGGCAAATACTCCCATGTCTCTCCTTCAGAGTATTCTTGTTACCTTCCTTCCTTGAATTAGGAGACTTATTAAAAGAAAGGCTGTTTGGGGGATGGAGGGGATGGAAATTAAGAGGAATTTATTTTACTAATGACCACCTGAATAATGAATGTAAATCCTGCTATCTGTAACTTACCTGTGGACTCTTCACTGTGTAACGTGGGTGGACTCTTCACTGTGTAAGGTGGGTGTTTTGTTTAGGAACACCAGCTGAAAGAAGGGGACCAAGCCATTGAAAGAGGACAGTTTGGAAAGGATCTAGCCACCTCTATATAAAAAAGTCATTATTTATTATAAACTCATTATACTGATCAGTGGTCTTGATGTAGCTGTTGTATCATTGTCACTCTGTACTGCTGTAGTATTGGCTGTAATCAGGACTCTGCCTATTCAGTTTAAAGCAAGTTCTGAGACAAAGGTCATTTCTTTTGAGGTATGGAGCTGAAAATAAAGAGGGTTTGTTCTAAGTAGCAGTAAAATGACAAAGTGGTCCATAAAATGTTCCTTAAGGCTTAATTTGATAGTTTTATTTTGAAGACATTCCTTCTATTTTTGTGTAACTCCCATCATTTCATGCACCTCCCCTTCTCTTGAGAGCGGTTGAGAATCTGGACTCTGAGTTCTGTTGACAAGAGCCTGTTTAGGAGTGGGATATGTTTTAACATCTTTGAAATCCTAGAATAGTGGAAAAGCTTTTTCTGCTGGGAGATAGGTTGTCTCCTTCTTTTCCCTGCAGTTCTGTGGTGACGGCATTTCTTGGGAATGGAAGGAGTTGGGAGGAGGAGTGGAAGAAGTCTTGAGATTCCTTGTAACTAAGCACAGAATTAGACTATGCTCCACCAACTGTTGTATTCACAGCTACGCCCAACACTGGGTTTTAAGCTTGAGGGTGCTTAAGGGTGAGACACTTCTGTTTGCTGTGGATTTTAATACTTTTTCTGCTCTTTGTGCACTTTGGCATATTCTTTATTTATTAGTATAAAATTGGGTGACTTGTGTTTCTGCTTTGAGTTACTGAAGAAGTGAAATTCCAGTGTTTCCACAGGAGACCTAAATGATGATTGTGGCTTTAAACTGAAAGACGGAAGGTTTAGATCAGATAGAAGGCAGAAGCTCTTCCCTGTGAGGGTGCTGAGGCGCTGGCACAGGGTGCCCAGAGAAGCTGTGGCTGCCCCATCCCTGGCAGTGCTCAAGGCCAGGTTGGACACAGGGGCTTGGAGCAACCTGCTCTAGTGGAAGGTGTCCCTGCCCGGGGCAGGGGTTGGAGCTGGAGGAGCTTTAAGCTCCCTTCCAACCCAAGCCATTCTGTGATTCTATCATCTCAGGGTCCCACTAGATTCTTAAGTGTTGTAGCAGTAGGTGCCCATGTATCTAAAGTAGGTGTGTACAAAGCCAAGTTAAAAGGGTATTTCGGAGTGAGTGAGGAAAAGAAATAGAATGTCCTGGGTGAGTCTGTGGGGTTTGGGTTTTCTCTATGTAAATGTCAAGAAATTTTCTAGTCCTACCGTGTGTTGCTTGTATGATACATTCTGTGGTTTGTGTGCATGGATATTAAAACACTCTGCCTCCGTATTTAAAGGAGGGAAGAGTTTAAACTGTAAGGGTTAATAAATGGAGAATGCTAATACACCATTTTATTTTGGTAATAAAAATTATTCTCTTGATAGTACAATCCTGTGAAGGTTGAGAGCTGTTTAATGTCAGTGTCTAAGAGTGAAACAGCAGTAGCACAGTGTCATCTCTGTCCTGCAAAGTGCAGTGGAGTCTGTAGCTGGAAATTCAGTTGTCTTCCAAGCAATGTAGTGAGGATAGCATTTGTATGGACAACTGTCTGTGTGCTGGTCTCCTTCTCTGAGGTTGTGTATTTGGCTTGAAAACGGTTTGAAAGGGACCTTAAAGCTCCTCCAGCTCCAAACCCCTGCCCCGGGCAGGGACACCTTCCACTAGAGCAGGTTGCTCCAAGCCCCTGTGTCCAACCTGGCCTTGAACACTGCCAGGGACGGGGCAGCCACAGCTTCTCTGGGCACCCTGTGCCAGCGCCTCAGCACCCTCACAGGGAACAGCTTCTGCCCAAGAGCTCATCTCAGTCTCCCCTCTGGCAGGTTAAAGCCATTCCCCTTGGCCTGTCCCTATGGGCCTTTGCAATATTTAGCCTACAAAACTTTTGTTCTTTATCACTGATTTTGGAGCAGAACCTGGTTTCAGCTGTCATGGCTATAGTTTCAAAACTTTCATAGGAAGGAATGGGAGAAGTTTGTCAGCTTTCATTTTTGGGAAGCTATGGCCAAAGAAGGTGATACTTTTTGCTTGTGACTCTGTTACTTGGTTAATATGGCTGATACAATCCAGTTGGGAGCTTGGCACATCCACCAGCCTGTTTGTATTGTCTTGTTTGATGCTTAAATTCAAATCACGTTTGTAAATACATAAAAAAAACCCACATTACTTCTCATTTTCCTAATTATCCTGCAGATAAACAGTGGGGATCGTGACCTTAGGAGAAGTAAGTGGCTTATGATTTTGCTTCAGAGAAAGAAACTCTTGCTGTTCCCTCTTTCCCCGCCTTGGGCTATGCAGCAGTAATAATTGAGCAAGTCCTGAGTACTTTATGATAGATAGTTAATGGTGCTATGCCTGAGCCATCAGGCTTGTTTCTGTAGCAGCTGTCAGGAGTCAGAGTCATTAGCATCCCTTTATGGTTGCATTTCAAAGTCATTTCTGCTTTAGCACACATAAAAGAAAGAAGCCATGACACTGAGAGAAGAGTTTTAGGTGTAGGTGAATGGTTTGGGCTGAATGTAGGGTGGAGTGTGTACACATGAAGGGTGTCAGTGAATTGAAGATTATTGAAGTAATTTTGGAGGTAAATACAGGTTGACTTAAAGTCCATTTCCTACCATGTGCCTTGGAATAAACCAAAAAGGAGCTTTCTGCACTGTTTTACTGGATGTTCCTTACATTAGGAGCTAGAAAACTTCTCCAGTGTCTTCTCAGAGGGAGGAGAATTACTTTATGCAGTATATGCATATTACTATATACCCTTATAGCACAGTCATTTCTAGTGTGTAACTGAAGGGCCACCAAATAGTCAAGTCATGACAGCAGATCCACAGCAATGGCTTAATGTATGTGCGAAGAGGAGAAATACTTCTATAGAACATCTATCAATCTTCTTCTAATGCTTCTGAAGAAGCAAGAGGAGTGTTGGAAGGAAGGATAATGAGTAGGTTTTGTTTCTCTCAGTAATGGGGCATCTTCTAAGTACTCTCAGAGAAGTAGGTCAGTTGGATCGTCATTTTACATTGTAATATCTCATGTAACAGTTTAATTCTCCTTCTCACTTTTATCTGCCTGTTTGAAACGTGAGAAGAAAAGCATCCCATAGTTGTTTCTTTTGAAAGTAATGATGTTGGAAGAAGATACTGAACTTGAGAAAATTATTCTTTGAACATGCTACGTGCAAGTGAGTTATTGTACAGCAGGAAAATGATGCCACTCGTTTGCTCTTGTGTGTCTTAAAAATTCATTTTGAATTTTTATATGAAGAGATTTCACCTTAAAGAAGGTGGTTTTAAGGCAAACTTTCATTTATTTGAAACAGATTTTCTTGCTAGCCAACATTGCTTTCCAGTTTATTCCCTTATTCCTGTTAGTTTTGGAGGCTCATGGCAAAAATAAGCTGTTTTTTCTTGAGGAGTAACTTCATCTTCCTTCAGTAGACCAGTAGAAAACTGGTAGTTAAGAACCATCAAGTATGAGGGTAGTTAAGTAGTTTGTACCAAGAAAGAGGGTGACCATGTAATGGCTGTGAGTCAGTGTGGTGGAGTGCATGTTTGCCTTAATGTGGGGTCATAATCCTTGAAGAATCAAAATGTATCAAGCATTTGACATGCTTATTTTGTTGATTTTGGGGTTTTTGATGGTCAGTTGTGGTCTGTTAAGGGAGCAGATCCATGTAGCTTTGAGGAGTAAGAGATGCTTAACTGGAAGATGAGCATGAAGTGCCCTGACGAAACTGTCATGTGTTGATCTACTGATGCTGCTCTGCATCTCCAGTGATGTTTTATTGGACAAAGCAGATACTGAAGAACCTTCAGCCTTTTAAGAACAGTGGCTAAATAGTTGTTAGAGTGGATATTATGGATTTCTCTTGTTGTTATTGAATTACTGGTTGCAGTGTGCTCAGCCACGTGGTAACTTTTGACTACTCGACTTCTCACTACCAGCACACGGTGTATCTTTATGTGCATGGCAGCACTTTTGGCTGCCCCAACAAGTGAATCTGTCTGTCTGTGAGGAGTATTAAGGTAGCAAAGTCTCTTAGAGGTGGTCAGTGTTACTTTTGGAGAGAGAACAAAATGATTACATATATACCATAAAAAATAAGGCTCTAGTCATTTTTAGTTGGGTACCCAGATCTAGTGATCTCATTTCACTGTGTTGGTCTTGATTTCTGCACTCTGAACTTGCTTTATAGGGATGGGGTAATGTGAAAGTACTATAAATTCTTTTTTTCCCATTAAATACTTAAATCAGGTTTCTATGTTTCATTGTAGAGGCCTGTAGCATCCATTGGCTGTGGGATATAATGGCAAAAGCTATGTGAAATTATTCAGAGGGTGCTGACAGGTTGGTGCCTGAGAAAGTGTAAAAGTGATAAATATATTAGATTTAAAGATTGCAGAAACATAGGTTTTGGAGCTGAAGTTCAACAGATAAGAGATATCAGGTAAAATAACTTCTGCAATGATGTTGTTGCTATCTTACTATTGGTGTAGCTTATTTGACAGTGGTTTTCTGTATTTAAAGAGCCAAATCTTCCTTCTCCTCTTCATCTTTCCAAAGTGCCATGAAAGGAAAGATGTTTAAGTTCATGTGAGATTTTAGATACTGGTGAGCATGCTATGACTATTATTCCATGTGAACTAGTGGAAAACCCCAGGATATTCATCTTGTCCCTTCTGTAAGCTTTACAGGTTATCCTGAAAACAAAGAGTCTTGACGGATGGAAATTCTGAGTCAATCCATGTTTTGTACAGGAATATATTTGGGGGTTAATTTTATTCTTTTTTAATGTGGGTATTTTCTTCCCAAATTCTGTTCTTAAATTGTTTTTAGACATGTGTTTCTATAGAAACTTCTCCCAATACCCCAGTTCTTCCTCAAATCTGCCTCTTTTGACCTCTGCCAACCCCTGTAGCTTCCTCCTGCCCTTCCTCAGCTCTTTCTTCATTTATGTCCTTATATTTGGTTTGTCTTCTAGTTTCAGCTCTCTTTGTATCCCTGCAAAAGAACCACCAAGCCACCACTGACCCCTGGCACTGAGGCCTCGGCTCCACGGGCTGGGAACACTTGCAGGGACGGTGACTCCAGCCCTGCCCTGGGCAGCCTGTTCCAATGCCTGAGCACCCTCTGGGCAAGGAATTGTTCCTCAGCTCCAGCTAAACCTGCCCTGGGGCAGCTTGAGGCCGGTTCCTCTTGTGCCATATCCCTTGTTCCTTGGGAGCAGAGACCAGCCCCCTCCTGGCTCCATCCTCCTGTCAGGCACTTGTAGGGAGGGAGATGTAGAACACTGTTGCCACTAATATATTAATAATATACTAACATAAAATAACATATTGCTACATAACTAATGCAGAACACTATTGCCAGACTCTGACAAAACTTTATTGAATCCGATCAGTGTTTGTTCTTTTGTGGGTTTTTTGTTGCTGTTTTTTCTCCCAGAGGCTTATGGACATGGTGAAGTGTAATTTGATTTTATTGGAGGTAGAAGGAGGAGGTGCATTGAAATCGATGTAGTGGGCACTGCTCTCCTGGCAGCTATCAGATTCCTTGGAAACTATGGGAATGCTCAAACTTCTCAGCAGAACAAAAGGAAATGTTATTTATTGTTAGTGGAGGGTTTTCTCTCTTGTTTTTATGTGGATGAAATGAATTTAGCTTAGGCCCTCAGAACAGTTGGAGCTGAAGCGTGTAGCATCCTTAACTCTTCTCTTGCTTCTGACACTCCATAGCCTGAGGCTTTGTGGAGTGGAGAATGAATGGAAAGTAATTTTATTTTGTGGAGAGGTTGACACAAGGCTTTTGTACAGGTGCTGGAACAGTAAGGAAATAACTGCTGCTCTTCCCAATAGCTGACACTGCAAGTCTGATCAATAAAGTGGAGGAAAAATACACGGGTTCATTCACAGTCATTCACAGAGTAAGCTTTAGTGTCAGTTCAGGTTTACTTTCAAGTGTGTGATGGTTAATTATGCAGAGAATGAACAGATCTAATTAGGGGAATCTCCTGTCTCTGCTGCCTTAAAAGCTTAGTATCTAGATTATCTGCTGTGTAGTGGCCTGGCTGTAAGGTCTTACCCACAGCATTGCTGTGCAGTCACTTGCAAGCAGAGGTATGTTTGCCTGCCCACATTTTCAGCCAGTTACAGGTCTAACCAACTGTGCCAGAACCTTTCACCCTAAGATCTCTTTCTGATTGAGGAGAAATAGGTGCTTTTACAATGTGATTCTGACCTGTTTCAGGTGTCAACGTTATGATGAAGTGGATAATCTTGTAGAAGTGTCTGTTTCTCTGTGTATGACTGTGTGGGGCTGAGGGGCTGTAGCTGAAATGTGATTGTCTCATTGGGTAGTTATCTTATTCACTTAAGGTGTTTGCACCCAAAGCATAGAAATACTATAGTGGTACCCACATCACACCACACAAAGCAATAATAAACTAGAAATAGAAAGAATTAGATAATAAATGAGAAAATGACTTATAATCAAGAAGGCTGGAGAGGGGCTTTGGACAAGGGCCTGTAGGAACAGGACAAGGGGAATGGCTTGAACCTGTCAGAGGGAAGATTGAGATGAGCTCTTGGGCAGAAGCTCTTCCCTGTGAGGGTGCTGAGGCGCTGGCACAGGGTGCCCAGAGAAGCTGTGGCTGCCCCATCCCTGGCAGTGTTCAAGGGCAGGTTGGACACAGGGGCTTGGAGCAACCTGCTCTAGTGGAAAGTGTCCCTGCCCGGGGCAGGGGTTGGAGCTGGAGGAGCTTTAAGGTCCCTTCCAACCCAAACCATTCTATGATTCTATATAAGAACACATTTATTGTTTGTAATCATTTGTAAAGAATTGGTGAGAGTTGGTAGTTTTATAGTTGCTTCCTTTTTCCCTTGTGATGTGCATTCTCTAGTTCTGTTTCTTTAAGCTTTTAACTATTTGGTATTAAAGCCGTGTTGGTCCCCCGGGTAATCACAAATCTCTGCTCACACACATTCCCTGAGATTGGAGCATGTTCCAACAGATTATGGAGAGAGTGATTGTGGCCACAGGGGGAAATGAAAGTTGATGTAAGTGCATCTTCCCGTAAGGGTGATTTGGATGTCACGGTGTCAGGCTGTGTGTGGGATTTGATCCAAGGACTTCCCCAACTTTCTGGAGGAGCGGACAAGAGTCCTGTGATGTGATTTACTTGAATTTCTTACAGTTCAACAGATCTCAGTAGGATACTGTGAGAGCACTTGAAGCAAAAAAAAATAAAGAGGTGGTATAAAGAATTCCTTCAAGTTAGAGTTTATATAGAACAATTGAAAAGTAGTTGCATGTCATAATTGTGGATGGATAGAGTGCAGTGCTGAGAGTGGAGATGACAACAAAACATAGAATTTGTACTACTAGTGAGAAGAAAAAAAGCTATTTTATACTCCATTAAACTGTTACACATCATAAATAATTTATGCTCTGCTTGCTCTGCTCTGTAGCAAAGATAAGCTAGTCATTTTAGGAGCATTTTAATGAATATTATAGTTTTCCTGACTTTCTCTGTAACTGAAACCCTGTTCCTTCACTATTCCCTTGGTCATTATATGTATGTAACTGGGTTAAATTGTAGGGATACATTTAAAAGTCAGTCCTTGAGTCTTCCTCCGAATTCCATAGGTATCTAGGAATAGGTTGAAAATGTATATAGCTTTGTTCAGTTTATTTACTATAAGAAGTTTATCTTGGTTATTTCTGTCATAACCAAAAGGATGCTTTGCACCCTTTGGTAATGCTCATGTTATGAGGATATCTGTATCTCTGGACTGGAATATTCATTATTATTCCAATTTATATTTAACTTGTAGATAATTCATATATTTTGTCAGTCAAACTTAAGGGGTTTTAGCCTGTTTGGTGTTCTTAAATATATCCTTTGGTTTGTCAGTGAAAATTTCATACTTCCCTTTTAGTTTGATGATCATTGTAGAACACTGAAATTCCTCAGAGATAAAAATAATCTCTTAGACTACAACATCTTTAAAATAGGGATTTTTAAAGTTGGGTTTGACTCTGCTTTTCAGACTTGTAGGTAAGCAGCTCTATATTCAGACATTAGTATTTATCTTGCATGGAGTTTGGTGCTTCTGAGCACGTTGCTTGCGTATTTTACTGGAATGTGCTACATGTTCTGAAACTCTAAATAGCTGAAATGGTGCTTCACTCTGAGTTGCCTCATTTGCTTTTGATAATGCAAGTATCAAATGTGATATTCCTAGCAGGTAACAGTCTGTTCAGATGAGTGATTCACTAGGAGAGGCTTGGACTCCGCTTTCTCTTTCAGTAGCACGGCTGGAGTTAAGCCTGAATCCAGAGAGTGCTGTTAGTAGAAATTACAGTTCAGGTTTTGATACAGGATGAGTTCAGCCTTAAACTTCTAATTGAAATTGAAATCTTTCTGCAATGAACTGAAGTGTTTTCACAAAGAATCTTCTTTCTGACAATCAGTTCTTCTTATTTATTCTCCTGCACAAAAAACAACGCCCGATACTTCACCGATACAACTGATAGAACAATTGCTGCTTCAGTTTAAGACTATTTCAGTGTATTTAGTGTTGAATTTCAAATGATGGCATAGATTTCTTTCCTTTTTTTGGTGTGTTCTTCAAAATATTTTTGAATAGCATTAATGGGTCTTAGCAATTTAAGCATCACCTTAAGCTTGTCTTGCGATAAAAGAATCATCAAGTAGTTTTGGCCTCTTTGAGGGTGTGTGATTCTCTTACATTTCCTTTTGTCATTGCCTTCTCTTTAATACATTTGAAACTTTGCAGATGAGATAAAATCATGCAGAAAAGAGTTGATAGAGAATGAAATTCCTGGTGCTGTGCCAGGAGATTACTTTGACTAGGAACTGTCCTCTGACAAATTAGTGATCGTTCCCTTTATGTAGTACATTGCAGCAACAGCAACCACCATATTAAATCTTAATCAATAACAATGTTTCACTAATTACAGGAGCGAGTTTCTATATTGGATAAATTGCTGTTTGTAAATGTTGGATTATATTAACTAAACCAGCTAATTACCAGCAGCAGAATAAACATAAGGTTTGCTAAAAGCTTCCATCCGTAGCTTGGAGCAGTCGCTGCTGCCTCATACTTGAGTCAATGTGGAAAATAAGGTAATGACATTATAAATACATTTCTAATGCAGGACAATTTCTTCTGAAATGCATGTAAGTATTATTGCTTTGCTATGAAATATGATTTATTTAATGCATTTCAGCCCCCATAATATTAAGATATAATTGAGATGGGGAAGGGGGGGAAATTGCATGCAGTCAGAGTCTGCATGAAAGTGAATCATGGACTAAAATGGTTGTAATTTTCAAGGCACTTAGGGGAATTGTGAAATTTGTATAATGCAGTCTTTGGTTTAACAAATGGGAAGAAAACAATGGTCCAGTCTTTCAAGTTGTATTTGACTTCAAATATGGTTTTGTATGCTAATGGAAGTCTGGCTCCGAATGAATCAAGAGTTATGCTAAAATTCGACACCCCTCTCATGGTTAAGAAATAGATCCAGATCTGTTGGGATGGACTTTTATAGTGAATATGTAGTAAAATAGCAGACAGCAGGGTGTAATTTGGATAAAGCCACTAATACAGCCATACAAAGGGAATGAACGGTAATACAAATGATGCTGGTGATCCTAATGATGGGAATCATTTAAATGGGGCTGGGAATTCTGATGATTATTGCTTTCAAAAGCCTGGAAATCACAGGTCTTGGCTTTATGGTTTAATTACCTGCTAAACAATTGCTGGTAATTTCACTAAATCACAAAGCTCCCAAACAAGTAACACCAGTAACAGCAGCAATGCCTGAGCAATTCCTGTTTTGATTAAAATCCATCAAACTGTGTTTAACTGCACATAAATTGCCAGTTTGAAAGAACTGGGTAGTCTGTATTGTCTTCAAGCATGTATTTGGGTTCAAAGATGTAGTAGAATTCATACAATAACGTATAATTCCATGGCAAGTTTCACTGGATCTCAGTGGATGATAAAATCAATGCTTGTAAAATTAAGCTTCTTTCAATTTTTTGATATGTAATAATTAAAGTTCTCTTGAAGAAATGGCTTCATGCTTTGAAGGCATCTGTAATTTCTTGTGTCAAATATATTAATCCTACAGAATATAAATCAAACACCATTGCACATAACTTCAGTTGGCACCCGGGGCTGAAGCTGAAGTTGAAAGTCAGTCGATAGCTCATCCCTGTCACTTGCTGCCTGGACAGACTCCAGTCTCTTTGGGAAGCATCTTCTTCGAGATCCAATAGTATTAGTGGAGATAAAGGCTTCAGCAGCTCCTTGTTGTTTCCCTTTGCTGGAGGTGAGTGTCACTCTAGCTTGAGTGGCCTAGTAGCAATTCATGTGAACTTCCCTAGTTTGCTTTGGGCAACATCTATTTGCTGAAACAGTAGAATGATGTGAGCTAAACTGATTCCCTCACCCCTAAATCCACATGAACAACTCCATAAGCATGGCAATGGGATCAGTAACCTGTTCAGTGGGAGCAGCTGCACTTGGAAGATGATGTTGAGTCTCATTTGACCCAAACTGATTTAAATGTCTTTGAATGATTAGTAACTTACTGAGTAGTAAAGGATGGAAAATTCAAATTCAGTGATCCTCTCTAATATTCGTAGAATAATAGAATTATTTGGCTTGGAAGGGACCTTAAGATCATCCAGCTCCAAACCCCTGCCCCGGGCAGGGACACCTTCCACTAGAGCAGGTTGCTCCAAGCCCCTGTGTCCAACCTGGCCTTGAACACTGCCAGGGATGGGGCAGCCACAGCTTCTCTGGGCACCCTGTGCCAGCGCCTCAGCACCCTCACAGGGAACAGCTTCTGCCTAAGATCTAACCTGATATTAGGCAGAAGTTTTAGTTTAAACCCATCACCCCTTGTCCTGTCACTCCAGTCCCTGATGAAGGTCCCTCTGCAGCTTCTCTTCTCCAGGCTGAACAGCCCCAATGTTCTCATCCTGTCCTCATATGAGAGGTGCTCCAGGCCCTGATCATCCTCCAGATTGCTGGATGTAGCTTTCAAGCCACATTGGTTTTATTTTGTTGGATTAATGAAAAAACATGGTAAAAGTGAATAATAAAGCATAAAGAATTGGTAGCTTGACTGAAACACCGTGACTCCCTTTGCCTCTGTACACTTCCTGTATGCTGTTGCCAAGAGATTTTGTGAGGATTGATTAAAATAGTTTGAAATAAGGCACTGTCTGTAGAAGTTCAAAGTAATTGGTCTAAGTACTTTTATTAATAAAGAGAGCTTCCATAGAATGAATTCTATCTTGGGGGCTCTCAAAGGGCTTTTACAAGTTCAATATATAATTAAGTATATTATCTCACACTATTCACAGCAATATATTTTTTTGATGTGCTAGAACACAGCAGCACATTATGATGTGAAGATCCATGTGAAATTTTGCTGTTAAATGAGGGAAAATACAGTACTGGTATTGTTAAAATTCAGTGTACTGAGATGACATAGTGCCAGACAGAACAGAAAGAGGAAGACCAGGGTAAGCTCAGCCTAAAATTAATCAGCCACATGAGTTTAGTCAGGCAGGGCAAGTAGTGCTTTCGGAATAGAAGACATTGAATTAACATCCATTATGGGCTGCAGTTTTGTGGGGAGCTTTAATGACTTCTAGTCAGGGACTTAACTCTATCCAGAAGTCGTAATTGCTTTTAATATAATGCTGCACTGGGTAGCCATATTTTTGTGTTATGTCTCATCTGGTTTAGTAGTTGAGTATGTATTTGGGACCAGCTTTGTGTAGAAACACTATAGTAAGCAGAGTTGGTGTGTAGCCACCAAATACTTCACTTAGTGGAACTAACCAGTGTTAACTGGTGTTAGTGGTAACAGCCAGAGCAGCGCATGATAGGACAAGGGGTGATGGGTTCAAACTGCAACAGGGGAAGTTCAGGTTGGAGATAAGGCAGAAGCTCTTCCCTGTGAGGGTGCTGAGGTGCTGGCACAGGGTGCCCAGAGCAGTGGGAAATGTTCCATCCCTGGCAGTGTTCAAGGCCAGGTTGGACAGAGCCTTGGGTGACATGGTCTAGTGTGAGGTGTTCCTGCCCATGGCAGGTGGGTTGGAATTAGATGATCTTAAGGTCCTTTCCAAGCCAAACCATTCTCTGATTATGTGATAGTGGAAGTGGGCTGTGAGCTGAGGTTGTATCAGAGGGACTGAAAAATAAAGTCAAAAATGCTCTTCTCTGGCTTCAGGTGTTCCAAAAGAGATAGGGTTGGTATGCAGCTGAGCAATATGGTGGCAGAAGCTCAAAGGATGCATGGTTATATTAGTCCGTTGAATAAATAATAACAAAGATTGTCTTTAGTAGCCTTACACAAGCATTTTTTGTTGAAAGTAGTAACAACAGGTTCTTTAATAGACTGATTTGGTTCTCTTTCTGTAGTCCCTCTTTGTTCTCGTACATCAGTGGCTTTTCCCTCTTTTGTCCATCCTGGGGATGCCCGTTTCTCTTGTAAAGACCAGAAGTGATGTCTCAGCCTATCTTCCAGCCTTATTTGGACCTGTCAGTCCTGCCTTAGAAAGTCTTGGACTTCATGACGTGCTTTGAAGACCTTATGATGCCTACCTGGTGGCCAGTGAGGCTGCTCTAATAGAGGTGACCTCACAACTGGAGTCACCTTTGTCTGCGTCCTCTCCTTCCCACACGCTGCTGTAGCACTTGATGGGGATGGTCCATGAAGGGCAGCAGGAGGTTTCTTTATCTTGGTGAGCAGCACGTGCTTCAGGAGAAATGCACTTGCTTGATTCCAAGCTTACTTTTCTTGGAAGCCTCCACCCAACAAGTAAAGGCCTATTTAAAAGAAAATTGGAGACACTTTGTATTTCTACACCAAAACAATTTTCTTGGAAATTATTTCTAATCTTAAAGCTTTTTTTTTTTTTCTCCCTCTGTAACTCAAAGATTTTTTTGTGCTTTTCAAACCTTCAGCTGGTGCTTGTCGTGACTCCACGCGTAGTAGGAAATGAGCTGCTTTTCTCACAACACCTACTCACTCAGTAGGAGTCTTGTTTTGCAGCGTATGAATGTGGTTTCACGTGGTCTGCTTTAGTGTATGTGAGTGTCTATATTTGAGCTTCTCACTTTGTCATCATTGATGCAATACTGAAGTACACTGACTGGGGGGCGGGGGGAAATGCAGATTTCTCTTTAGTGGGTGAATGATGTGCTGGGTGAAATCTGGTTCTAAATCCAGGGGGTAGTTCTTCTGCTGTGTACCCAAATGCTGCGTTGTTACTACAGATAAGTTCTTACTAGAGATCAGCCTGGGGGTAGCACACTGACGTCTGAAGGACACTGTGCCAGCAAGGCCCTTCAGTCTGCACTCTTGGTGATGGAAGGGGATGGAGATCCTCATGGCCAGCAAAGACACAAGGATTATTGATGTGTAAGAAACCATGGAAGCACCTTGGGATGGTCATGTGGGAGTTAGGGCTTCTCCCCCCAAAAAAGATGGCTGGATCAATAACCCAAGTGAAGTACATCTTTACCAGTGCATGCTGCAAGGGCAACAAACAGGAGGAGCTGGAAGCCACTGTGAAGCAGGAAAACTATGATACGGTTGCTATGATGGAAACATAGTGGGATAACTGGTACAACAGGAGAGCTGCCATGGATGGCTATGAACTCCTCCAGAAGGGACAGGCAAGGAAGGATTGCTGGTGGGGTAGCCCCATACCGTAGGGAGTTACTAGATTGCCTAGAGCTTGATGGTGGAGACAGTAGGATCAAGTGTTCATGGATATGAATGAGGGGGAAGGCCAGCAAGTCCGACTGTACCTCGAACTTGCCCAGAGGGTGCTCAGGCATTGGAACAGGCTGCCCAGGGCAGGGCTGGAGTCACCGTCCCTGCAGGTAAGAAGGCGTGTAGATGTGGCACCTGGGAATATGTTTTAGTGGTGGACTTGGCAGTGCTGGGTTAGTGGTTGGACTCAATGATCTAAAAGGTTTTTTCCAACCTAAGCAATTCCATTCTATAATTATATAATTTCTTGTGTTATGTTGAGTCTTGGATCGAAGATCCTGTTTAAAATAACACAGAAATGCATATTTTCCTGCATAATGGCCCTCAGAAAGATCCACTTCCAAACTGTATATAGTAAAAGAATGGCCATTGATACATAAATTTAACCAAATGGTGGTTTATCAATGTCTCCGATTGCTTACCTGTACAATGAATGTTCCTAACATTGCCTGTTCATTTGTTAGATGGTCTTTTGCTTTGTGAGAAATTGTAGTGAAAGTTAAAGGAACTGAATGTAGAAAAATTACCAATTAGTACCCAAATAATGGATCCGAATGGCAGTTATGGAATCAGAGAATGGTTTGGGTTGGAAAGGACCTTAAGATCATCCAGTTTGAACACCCCTGCCATGGGCATGGACACCTCACACTAGACCAATTTGCCCAGGACTCTGTCCAACCTGACCTTATGGAAAAGAGCTGTTTCCCTTTCTTCTCCCTCAGTCCCTGGGAGTGTGGTGAAACCATTTTTCATTTGCTTAAAGAATGAGATCTCTCAGATGTAGTTCAGTTCAGACGTCAGAGTTACTGCTTTAGGTGGGAATCTATGTGAGTTCTTAGAATAATGCTGAAAATAGGAAGTGTGAAATACAGATTTGAAATGTGTACATGCATAAATTTGTGTGTGTGTATTTAATAGAATCCCAGACTGGTTTGGGTTGGAAGGGGCCACAAAGCTCCTCCAG
>NW_009924152.1:856-1247 GCF_000696875.1 Nestor notabilis | reverse complement strand
GTCCCTGCTCATGGCGGGGGGGATGGAACTAGATGATCTTAAGGTCCTTTCCAACCCAAACCATTCTATGATTCTATGTCTGCAAGATAGAAAAGCTTCTAATATTGAAAATAGTTAATTATTAATTCTTGGTTTTTTATACTGCTAGAACCAATGCACTAATACAGTTGCAGCTTTGGAGGGGAACAAAACCCACTGTAGTTTTCTAGAGCAGGAGGTCAGTAAGAAATACATAGAACATCTCTATAACTGTGTATAGTTTGACCTGTCATTTTAAAATTAAACACTATGTTTTCTACCTTTTCCATGCCATGATTTCCTGGCTTCCCCCCCCCCCCCCCCGGCTTCCTCTATGTCCCATCAGTTTGGAATCCCCCCTGGGGCAGTTCCC
>NW_009924152.1:0-822 GCF_000696875.1 Nestor notabilis | reverse complement strand
CAGGAATAATAGAATCGTAAGGGCTGGAAAGGACCTTTCAGATCACCTAGTTCCATATCTTGTCAGAGCTGGCAATCAGAAGGGATGGAGGGGGGATAAACTGAGAGGCTTTACTTGGAGAGAAAATACTGCAGAAAGCAAACAGAGAAGGTGTTTTCTTTTCCTTGTTTGTGCTTACTTTAACTTTGTTTTTTCTGCTTGAGGTGGGAAATTACTGTGAAGCTGGAGGGTGTGATAATATATAAAATACAAACTCCCAAATTTAGCTATAATATGTATTTACAAATAGTTATTTTAACTATTCTTTATTGTCTAAAATATCCTTGTTTCCTTTGGGTGTAGTAAAAACAAAGTGAAGGTGACTTAAGCTAGTAATATTTTATAATCCAAAAGAAAATCACTGTTATTTAACAGTAAAAAGACAGTTCTTCCAGCACTATGACCAAGTGAAGCACATGTATGACATTCAGTTTAGCAGCTTCAGTCCTGCGCTAGGAGCTCTGTAGAATCACTTATTTCCTCAGCATAGCATAACTTGGTTGGATGGGACCCCCAAAGATTGTATAGTTCCAACCCCCTGCAATTATGGGTATTTGGTTTTCAGTTTATTTTTTCATGTGCCCATGAAGAATTCCATGTGCAAGTTTATTTTGCGAGACTGGAGCCTTTATTGCTCAAAGGGCTTCTCATATAAAGTACTTAAATATGTGCAGAATTACCTGGAACTGGCTTTTTTCAGGCTTCTTGACTCAGTGATTGGGGACATTGGTTTTTTACACACAAATTGTATTTTTATATATGTATAAAAACGTAAGTTTATAT
>NW_009924151.1:46138-165206 GCF_000696875.1 Nestor notabilis | reverse complement strand
AAATTTATGTATATATAAAGCTCAATTGTTTCTGCATAATAAGGCTCAAAATACTTGCAACTAATCTGAAGGAATTTTGGGGGGTTTTTTTGCAACGTATTATCATCATAAAAGCTCTGGTTACGTATCTTCTAAGTTTTAAAAATACTAATAAATAGAAGACACAAAAGGAAGCATTTTCTAAGAAACGTAACGTACTTTTGCAGTTGTTTTTTTGAGTTGTAAAATTATCTTCTGAAGTTTCAGTAGATGCAATTTTACGTTATTCCAGCTACCAAGAAAGAAAAACGTGTGTTGTAGTAATCTGCTGTATATGAGCAGTCCTGTTCGTAGCAATAAACCCTTTAATTTTACTTTTTTTTTTTTTTTAGAGGTTAAATGTAGTAGTTTCCGTTTCTGTTATGTGTTTTTGAAACCTACCCTCACCATCTTTCTTGTGTTCAGTTCTTCAAGTCAATTCTATAAAAATTACCCTTCCAGCCTTAATTTCTTGACATTTCTGTTTTGTGAAATTTACATTTCATCTTTCATTCTAAATGACGTGTTGTCTATTACTCACTCACCAGACAGGTCTGGTCAAAGAGGTGAAAACAGAGAAAATGGTATAGTATCTGTTGTTTACAAGATCAAGTTACAAATGGCATTCTTCTTTTCCTTCCCAAAAGGCACTGAGGCGTGAACTGAAGGATAAAGAGCAAACCATTCTCAATGCTGTGGACCAGGCACGAGTTTTCCTTGCTGATCAACCAATTGAGGGGCCTGAGGAACCAAGAAGAAGCTTGCATTCCAAAACAGGTCAGAAAATGCTTACTTTTGGGAATGGTCAAAATGAGAGAAAAAGGACTTACATGTCTCTAGTACATATCTGATATCCTGATTACTTGGTTAGATTTCAGAATGTTCCAAATCACATCTCAATTGCTTTTATTTCAATTATTTAGCCTCAGAACATACACCCTGCTTTATAAGTATTGCATTTTAATGGAAGAAGTAGAAAAATCTGAATTTCCTTTTCCAATTTTTGATTCAAAACATTAAAGTAATTGCTTCTGTCTTCCCTTTCTTCTTAACAGGATGACATATGCACAGTAAGTGTAGTCAGAATAGTAGCTGAAGGATACACATACGAATACATAATTTTCCCCACCCCCATAACCAAAAAATAGAAAAATATGCCAAATATTGGTGTAAGTAAGTCCTAGAATTATGTTTCTGATATAAGTTACAACATTATAAAATCTTAATTACGTAAGAATTTTTCTTGGTAAAGATAGTAATCTGTTTGTATCAGTTGCTGTAAGATGTGAATAATTTACTGTTCTCAATAATTTACAAAATTACAGTATAGCTGCTTGTATCAGGAGGTTTTGTTGTGGTTTTTTTTCCCCATACATCTCCTTATGCATCTCCATAGCAAACTTTTAAAGTTTGTTCCATGGAAAGTCCTGATCTTTCCTGCAACATACTTTCTATTACTTCCGTGCAAATGTGGTTTCATATTCCCTAATTCAACTTTGTAGATAAAGTTTGAATAGCTGCTGATTAAAGCAAATGAATCATTTTTCCCTGTGATTAGTTCTTGTACCTTAGCTGCTATAATGTATCTTACTACTTCCTTTTTGAACTCCTGACTCCCGAAAACATAGTTTGTCTTTACTGTCAGACTTATTTGATACATTGCATTTCTAATGTTTTGGTCTAAATCACAAGCAACCTTGCAGTTGAAAAGTAAGCAATGCTTGTTTTATATTTGCTCATTTTTTCACACAAAAGTCTGAAGTCACAGATTCTCCTCTGAAAAGCCATAGAACAACCCAACATAAATTATGCCAGTGCATAAAATTTTACCAGTGTAAAATGTTAATTTTGTAGCAGGGGTTGATATCAGTGATTGAGTCAGTGTTGACTGAAAGTGCAAAAGCAGACTTCAGAAAATGAGCTGCATCATAAATTCTTGTTTTGCAATCTATTGTAGTATTGTTGTTATTGTTGTAGTATTATTATTATTAGTTATACAGATGGCAGTGATAACAAAATAGCAGGGAATTTGATGACTGTGCTAAAGTGCATAACAATAATGGCCAGGCAGATGGTCTGTAAGTGATGTATGAGTGTCTGTTGTCATCATATTTGAGAAACGATCAAATGTGTTTGGACTGGGAAGATTCATAGATGTGCATTGAACTTATTTTCCTCCTCCTTGTTCACACTCAGTAGTTCCATAGATTTTCTTGTTTTGAGCACGTGGTGTGTGGGTTAGTCTGGGCTACCAGCCAAACTCCCACCCATCCATTCACTCATTTCCTCAGTGGGATGGAGGCAGAAGATAGGAAGGAGTGAGAAAGCTCATAGGCCAAGATGGGGACAAATGCAGATCCATTACAAATTACCGTTATGGGCCAAACAGATTTAGCTTGGGGAAAATAAGCTATTTATTGACATTTAAAATAAATATTTAATTACTGGTTCAATGGTGAGAAACAGGAAGAAAACATGAAAACCACAGCTTTCCTCCCCTCCTCTTCAACAAGGCAGCAAGTGGTGTGGGAAGGTGGTGGGTCTACAGGCAGCCTAGCAGTTTCTCTCTGCTGCTCCTTTCTCCTCACATCTCTCTTCTGTCCCAGCCTGGGCTCTCCATGGGGAGTATCTGCCATGGAGCTGCTGTTGCTTCTGCTTAGGCCTTGGTGTTCCCTCTACTCTGACTCCTCTTTGTTCCCTCCTCCTCTCTCTCTGGTGTTTTCTACTGTATCCTAAATACGTTCCCTGAAGTGCCACCAGCGTGGCTGAGGGCCTCAGCTGTGCCCTGTGGCGGGTCAGCTGGAGCTGGCCGGCCCCAGCAGCCCCTTACAGACACCATGTGCACAGCACACAGTGGTACACAGCACTGTACGGTCATGATTTGAACACGGGTTTCACTGCTTCTATCAACAAGTAACAAAACCCTTTTCTTTTAAATCATAGTCACAGTAATTGGAAAATCACTGCTTCTTGAGGTTAATTCTTACCCTGTGTAATGTCAGGGGTGTTTAGGAGAGAGGGTTTTCTAATCTGAAGAGGGTAAAGTGGTAATTTTTTTTCTATTTTCTTCAACCTATCTCTCACCATCCACTAATTATTTTTATTTTTTTTTTATTCCTTCCTCCCCTTGCATTGTTGCAAGGACAAGGAATAAGAGAGGTTTAGGAGAAAACTGATTAGAATCAGTTTTGAGCTTGACTCATCAAGACCTATTTTAAGGACCTGTGCATACATACATTCATTGTTCCATCCAGAGAGAATATTTGTTATAAGATGCCTTATGACAACCCATTATTGTCTATAATGTTCTTGCTAATTTCAAATATATCACAAGAATGTAAAATCAGGTTATGAGCAAGCCTTGTTTTTTTCTTCCCATCTTGCCTTTAATGCTTCCTGTGTTGTCCTTCTACTGTACCCTGTAGTAATTGGCACATTCAAACACAGTTCTTCATCTTTCAGGAAATGTCCTTCTAAGTTAATCTTATCTCCCATCTGTCTTTTCTTCTGATTTTGTTTTGCCATGTTTCCATAGGGAGAAAAATGATAAAGCAAGCTTCACACTCTTCTTGCCTGTGAGCTGCTTCAGCATCTGAGTGGAGCTGATTGATAAAACCATCAGGCCAGCTGCTGAATTTTATAGATGGACAGGATAAAGAAATTGGAAATGCCTACATTTTTAGCTTTGTTGTCACATGTCCATGGTATAGGAGGAAATTTAAGTCTAAAAATTTTAATTATAATTCTCTATGGCATAGTTACAGTTGGCTTAGATCCTTATACTGTTGGTAAGGTTACAGGACATGGGAAACATAAAGGAAAGCAGAAATAATGTTTTCTGTCTCCAGGGTCCTACAGACTGATGATACAGCTTTGCTGAAGTTTTGTCCTTAAAATTCCACTGCTGCAATGAGGGATAATTTTTTTAGAAGATAACATAAACTAACATCCTAGCATATTACTATAGGTCTCCACGCTGATTCTCACTGCAACAGTGACTGTTTCCAGGAATCTGCAGTGTTGTTGAAGTACTTCAGTAGCTTCTAGATTCCTAGCTTTGAAAACTGCTATTTGGTAGCAAAGGCTGTTGTGATAAACACATCATTTGAAATTAAGCATTTGCCATCTGTTATCTCTCCTTAATTGAAAGTGTAGGAAGCCCCATAAATAACATCTGTTATAGGAGAAATATATTAGTAGATATCAATGAATTACATGCATATACTTACTATAAGCTTGTAGACACATAGAATATTCACCTCTTTCAGACATAAATAAGAGTCAAACTTCTTTGTTTACTACCACTGAGCAAGTTTGGGTAAATTCTCTGCCATAATTTTTCCTCTTAGCAAGGGAGATCAAACTGGAAATAGGTGATTTACTGTTTTCTAATGTATATAGCAGTCAATATTTCTATTTTCAAACACTTGTGCCTGTCCACCAGCTATTGTGTAAAACTAGCTACTACACACACCTGGGATAGCTTTCTGTTCTCTGCTATGCAGCTGAGCTGAATTTTTAACAGCTGAGTATTGGAAACAGGATGGCCTGAGGCCATAGTGGTCAATTTTATTATCGTTTTGGTTTTGTTTGATTTTTTTAAGCCATGAGGACCTCAGGTTATAAGCAAAGTTATATTAATTCTTGATCTGTATGCTCCGTTATATGGTCCAGTTTTAGCCGAAGTACTAGAATGCTTCCCAGATAGAAGCCATGTTCTTCAAGTTTAACTGTTGCCTTGTTTTAAAGACTCCAGAAACCAGTAAAGATTTGTCTGCAAGAGGATTTTCAGTTATGCTACTAGCAATGCAGATGACTGATGGATGTGAAAGTTAGGATGTTGCTTGAAAAAAAATTCCTTTCCTATACTCTAGAGCAAACGTAGTTCTGAAACACTGTAAATGAGCCTCAAGAAAGCAAATTGGAAACTGCAGAATATTAAACAAAAACTGTATAGAGGAGGAAACATGCTGAGAACGCTTGCTTAGAAGGTTCCAAAAATTTCCGAATATGGATGTTTCAAAGACCCATGTTGGTGTAATAGGATGCCATCAAGTCAGGGAGCCCTATCTCTTGTGCTGCCTGACTTTATTTTCGGGTGTTGTTATTTTGAATTAAAATAGATGCCTTTGTTTTGTTCTGAAATGCTGTTAGGGGATGTATATCTGTCTCCTACAGATTTGCTGAAGAGCTACCTGCCATATCTGCTGTGCCAGGAAAAAATCTTTATTGATCTTTGGAAGAAATAAAAGGCTTGTCACAGTCTGTACTTACAGTGCTTTGGAAACATAGGATTAATTCCTTGCTTCGCTGGAGTAACTGGGATACCGTGGTGATAGCCTTCTTTCCACTAGTACTCTCTTTTCAACAGGAATTGGAAGAAGACATAGTAGCTTGGTAATGCTGTAACAGTACTGTTATATTTGGTTTTTTCTGGTTTTCTGGCAGGAGCAGGCTAAAACTGAGTTTATACCTAAGTTTATGTTTCTGGAGTAACAGAAACGTTGATTGGGCTTCCACTATACCCCTTGTGAACTCATGTTGGATCACACCATTTATTACAAAATGGTGGCTTAATTTTAGTGAGAGGTATCCTGTGTGTTTTGATTATATTGACAAATTACACTGGCTGTGTTGGATAAATGCATGGTTGTCAGGATTGCTGTAATCTTTTTGGGTTTTCTGGAGAGAGATACTATGGGACAACTTAATTATTTCTTTTAACTTGAAGCTATTTTCTCTTTGTTTCATTCTTCCATGTCTTCCCCACTGGCACCCCCTGGGAAATCAACAACCATTATTGAAGGATATGTATACTTGCTAGCATTGTTCTCATTTGTCTTTATCTGGAGCCCATACTCCGGGCCCTTTCCAGAAGTATTCATCATACATGAGGTTAACAGCTTTCATTTTCCATGCTTTCACAGTTCTTTCTTCTACAGACTAAAGGTAATTTGTCTTTCAACCTGCAGAGTCTTTTCTCATTCACTCTTTATTTAATTATATTTCTCTAGTTTGAAGAATGTTCAGGTTTGATAGAAGAAAGCCTAAAGGGATAGAGATGAAAATGACTGTGCTTTGTCTTTGTTTTGACTACATATGCAATAGATATTTGAATAAGAGAAAAAGGTGACATGCTATATTATGCTTGCATGATTGGGTTCTTGGATTCTGAGTAATTGCTACATTTCCACATTAACCAGTTGCTGCTTATTCTTTAAGCTTCCTATTCCCGTCTCATCAGAACTAAGTTTTCTGTCCAAATTATTAGAAATCCAGAGAATACTTTTGCTGGAGTGATGCTAAAGACTTCATTCAATGATAGTACTACTTTTGGTTCTTCTGCTTAGGAGTTTGACGGGGTGCCATTGTGTCTGTTCAAATGATCTGTAAGTTTTCGTAATGATTACAGTACTGTGTCACCCATTGGTTTTTTGCTGCAAATCTTGACTGAGCCACGGAAGACACAACATTTGACATAATGGGAGAGGGAGGAGGCATGAAATCAGGACCAGTTCTAGTATATTTTATTAAGAATATAGCAAAAGTGAAAGGAAATTAATGCAGTTTTGGCAAGATGGAGAGAGATCACTAGTTGAAGTGCACATAATGATGATCAAGCACAGTTGCTTAGAATCATATCTGCTAGAGCCAGGAATAGTTTGAGATCAAAAATAATTTCCTAACCCAAGGAGAATTTTCTTTACTGGTAACTTTCCTGGGTAAGTATTCTCCAAGTATGTAAGCTTGTGAGGAAGCTATGTGCTGTAAAATTCAGGCTTGAAAGTTTCCCTTCCATGGCACTTTTATCTCTGCTAGAGACACAGAAAAGCTTTTGGTGTTTTCATTATTTTGTTTGTGACAAAAAAAAAAAACAAAACCAAAACCTTATTAAAATCAAGTTTTGCCCACAACAGAAGCAGACTATGTTTTCCTTCTCTTTCTCCCTGACTGCAAGGTCAGTTAATATCTTTCCTCTCTTGTAAACAGATGGTCCAGTGAATACAGGCTTTTCTTACTTTCTGAGCAGCTGCTGAAGTAGAGATAATGTAATAAGTACCATTTAAAAAAAAATAAGAAAAGCTGATCTTTGAGAAGACTTTATATTAAGTGGGGACAGAAAAGCAACAAGCATTTTTTCACACTATCTGCGACTGTGTGTAATGACAGACTGGTGAAACAAGTTCCAAACTTACAGAAGAAAATTCTCACTGGTTTTTTTTTGAGGTTTACAATTTTGTGCTATGCAGCCAGTGTCTTGGAGAATGTCTTATCTGCTTGGAAAAGAAGTAATGTGTTGCTCGTTAATAAGTTGGGTTATCATGATGGAAAACATTAAGCTTATACAAGATGTATTTCTCTCTGAAATTAATAGATGATGAGTGGTATTATAGCTCATAAAAATGTGTGCTTAGCTCTATTTCCCTTGTAAATGTCTTTTTAGGGCACATTTACAAGCACTTCCAAGGCTTTTGCAAAATAAAGCAGTCTCACAGTGAATTAATATTTTTCAAATAAAATGTGGCATGTACCCTTTACAATGACACTGATATGACAAATGTTTTGGGTTCCAGTTCTGTTGGGATACTTTTATCACCTTGTCAGTCTGGAATCTTTTTCTTTCTCAAAATATGTGACCAGCCTGTCATGAATAAAGCTGCCTTGTTTTAACTGGCCAGACAAATAAAGTCAAGCTGTTGTTCCCTTCTTCTGTTCCTATTCATTGCTACAGCCACTTTTGTTCTTAATGCTTCTACTGGATCAAGAAGCACTCATTGAATCTGTTGTGTCAGTAGCTTTATAGACAACCAAAAAGTTTTGCAAGATTTTCAGCTCTTATTAAAGCTTTCAGTATGTTCCTTGTCAAGTGACAAGGGTGATCAAGTGAGTGGTCATTTTAAATGACCTGCTAATAATCTAGTTTAGAACTGGTAAGCCCTTGTGGCTCTGGTAACGGGTGAAGGATGATACAAGCACATGATGTTGGATAAAAATGGAAGGTTGTGGCTTTGCATATATGTAATTTCTACTTATTTCAGTTTCTGAATATAATGTCTCCTGTATTCACATGCCAACAAGATGCCAACAAAGGAGGCTTTCTCTGCTGGGTCTGCAATTTTCTTTTGATTTTTCAATGAAGCTCAGTAGTCCCTTTGCTTTTGTAAAGTGTTCCGATGCTAGGTGCTCCATTAATCCTCATTTAAAGTCCTGCAGCTTTTACACCTGAGGCCTGGTTCTCCTCAACCTATAGCTATATCATAGGGTACCTCAGTCTCTGCCACCAGCTGCAGCTTGCTTGCATGCTGCAGTTTAGCGGTATCTAGATTGCTCATGGTCCCTTTGTAGGGACTGTAGTGGATTCTCATTCATTCATCACTGGTATATTATTAATTCCAGTAACAGTTTATTTGATATCTTTACCTAAGCAACTTGTAGCTGTTGTTTTTAGTTTAAAACAACAGTTTTTATCTGAAAGGGGGTTTTGCTTAAAACTTAAGCTTTATTTCTTTTTCTAAAATCTGTTGCAAAGCTTGGGCTAAAGGTCAAACCAGAACTGTGTTGTCCTATGATACAGTTTATTCCCCGCAAATTGCTGGAATTCCAGAGACGAGGTATAATTTATCACAGCATATCTTTTGTTTTCATCTTTATTCTGGTCTGTCAGTATCACAAATTGTGGGTTACTGGCATGTCTCTATATCCTAGAGCTACATACATAATTTATCTCCCTTCACATCTAGTTAAGCATTGCAGCTTAGTTGTGGGTTGGTTGGTTTTTGATTTTTTTGGGGTATTTTTGCACCTCAGATGGCATCTGATTGTGTTGCTGAGTACTTTTTTAGTATTTGTAGTCTAACATGGCTCAAGACTAATATGGGCCAACATTTTTAAAAAATATATAGACTTGGTGGGAAGAAACTGGTTTTGATCTAAACTCCCCGTTACTTTTACATCTGGGAAAAATTGCCCTTCTCAGCAACAAATTGAGTGTATTCTAATTTTTTTTTTAATTTTTTTTTTAAGTCTTGCAGGGACTGGGGTTTTAAAATAAGCAATTCACTGAAATAATCGGTATCATCTCCTGTGACTACATCCTGAGGTTGCGTGTATGCCCACTTTGTCTTTGCTAACATGAATGTGATTTTTGTGGTTGCTGGGTTGTGTGGGATTTAGACACATAAGTCTGAAGTTTGTTAGAAAGAGTATACCATAAGCTTGGCTCTTTTTCAGTCAAAAGGTTCACTAAACATTTTTAGACTGGCTAAACCTGTTTAAGCCATCCTTTTAGGACTTTGGTGTTAACAGAAAAATGGATGTAGAACTGCACAACCACTCACCACATAGTACACCTAGGTTTTTGCTAGTGCAGGACATCCTGATGGTAGAGTGAAAGGTGGTGATAAGTGATCCAGGAACAAAGCACTTTTCTTGTTCTTTCTACATGAAATGGTGTTCGGATTCCCTATTGCAGTTTCCAGTAGGGAAGAGTGATCTTCCATTTCCTCCTTCTGTGCTTCCAGAAGTGACAAACCAGCAGAAAGCTGCCTTTGCTTTGCGGATATCATAATACATGGAAGTAAGAACAGTTTCCCGACTTCTGATCAAGCTTTATTTTGTCATTAGGAGTGATTAAAGTTTATTTCAGTTATGGCAAGGTACACTGTCTTCTACCTTGTATCTGCTGAAATAAATTATCAGTTAACGCTGGACTTACTGTCTTGAGTGTGCACCTCAGGAGCACTGTCTGGACACTGAATAGACACAAATAGAGCAGAAATAAACAGCGTATCTTTTCTTCCGCTCTGCAGAGTTGACCCCTGAGGAGAAAGCTATGAGGATTGCCAAAGCTATGCGTAAGCAGTCATCGGAGGTAAAAGAGAAATGGGAGAACCTAAATGCCAGTGCCACTATCTGGCAGAAACAAGTAGACAAAGCATTAGAAAAACTGAAAGACCTGCAGTGTGCCATGGATGACCTCGATGCTGACTTGAAGGAAGCTGAAAATGTGAGGAATGGCTGGAAACCTGTGGGAGACTTGCTCATAGATTCATTACCAGATCACATTGAGAAAACTACAGTAAGTGTGGAATTCCTGGGAAATATTTAGTCTGTGTGAGAAGCAGACCCCTACGTTCTACTACCCCTAGTCACATTAGCTATATACACACTGTACACTTAAATTCTCATGTACAGTTTAAACTGCTCAAGTGATTGCATAAGCGCATGTGATCAGCAAGCTACAGTAGTGTACAGAATATCACATTCATTGAATGAAAAAAATTGTGTTTGAGGATTTAAATATTTTCTTTCTAGAAATATTGTCTAATCCATAGTTAGGTCATGAGTGTGCTTGGAGCTTTGCCCAGGCACTGGATTATGAGTGAGCTGAATCAGTTATTATTCTGGCAGTTGGCAGTAGGCTCCCCTCCTTTTTGTAGTGGTGAGCTATCAGATCTGTTTGGCCATCATGTATAGCTTTCTTCTTAGAAAACTTAGGAGTTTTTTCAGTCATACAGAAGTAATGCACATGGTTTTAATTTCTGTCACTTAACTTTCACAGACTTCACACATCTTTTGTCTATTTTAGCTTGTATGAGTGAAAATTTATATTTGCCTTTACTTGAATCTGGCTTCTCTTCAGGATTATTTCAAAGTGAAGAACACACATTACCATATTCTCATGGTCATACCCGGTCTTGCAGCCAGGGTTCCAGGCCACCCATGCAGGGCTCGGCACCCCAGGCCATGGCTGCTCATGATAGGTAGTAGTTGTCCCCTGCTTAGTTGCATGGATTGAGTAGGGACACAGTAATGCAGAGTTCCCCAAAGGAGAAATACCCTCTGATAACTAACATTGTCCAGGAAGGCTGACTGGAAATAGTCATAGTGCTTGGGGGAGTGCCTGAATATCAGGGATTCCAGGAGAACATGTGGGTGTGCATGTGTAAGTAGAGAAAATTGATGTTTCAGGCAAGTTTAGCAGTTACTGCCAAGGTTCTGTTTCACAAATGCAACTTTTCACTTATTAAGCTCAAGAATGAATATAGCAAAACGTTAGAGGACCCTGGAGTCATGTACTTGACCATCTATGTCTTCAGCATGGGACACTGGAGTTAAAAGAATGAAGGGCCGTGGGCTGCAACCAGATACTAAAGCAAGCAATAAGATGTTGATGCTGAGTAGCTCTGTGTTCTCAAATTAAGAAATGATTTGTCATATCTTGATGGCTTTTTCTATAAAGAAGAGTAAAGCAAAGTCTTTTAGATTTTCACTGCTGCTCAAAAACTGTAACATCTGCTGAAGTAATAGGGGCCTGCTGGCTGTCCAGAAGCCAAATGCTTCTGGAACAGAAGCTTCTGCTTACCAGTAGGTTCCTTCTGTTCCTGGGCCGGGTGACAGAGATTTTGAAGGGAGGTAAATAATTGAATTTCCAGAGAAAATCTTTTTCCAGTTGTTTTTGGCTTGTTTCATGATGTTTAATTAAGCCGTTTATAGGACTGAACGATTAACTGCTCACAGGAAGCAAGACGTTTGATACATCTTCAACTGTAACTAAAATTTGCATCAATTCTAGCTTAATACTGTATTTAGTTTCATTAAATTCAATAAACCCTTTTCTTCTTTTTAATCATTGTGATAGTTTTACTCTAGAGTTGTAACTAGGTAAAACATAGTACTCCTTTTCCTTAGAAGATGCATTCCTTCATGCTTTACTAATTCAATAATAGCCTTTAAATTGATTTTTTGCCAGCTGCTTAATACTGGAAAACTGTAGTTACTGAAAGCATTCTTTTCTTAAGAGCACTTTACACACTGTAGACTGCTAAAGCTCCTGATAGAGCATTGCATATTTCTTTTTGGAAAGAAAAGTTCTAAAACCATATGGCACCACTAAAAACCTAGTTAAATTGTTTTGGAGCACAATTTGGATATGAGCATTTGAGTAAATAGCATACTCTTTTCTCTAAAGATGTATGTGAAGGAGTGAAAGAATTAATAAGAATACTGAAGTGAGTGAACTTTCTTTGCCAGAGAACTGAGTTGTGTACAGTTATTTAGCATGAGCCGACACATTGGACAAGTCAGCTCCATGTTGTTTACAGTGGTTTTTGTGCTGCTCAGGTATCTGTTGAAAATAAATGAATGCTTCTTACTCTTTTAGGCTTTTCGAGAAGAAATTGCTCCCATCAACTTGAAAGTTAAGACAGTGAATGATTTGTCCAGTCAGCTGTCTCCACTTGACCTTTATCCATCGTTAAAAATGTCTCGTCAACTGGATGATCTTAATATGCGGTGGAAACTTTTACAGGTATTCTCCTGAATGTGTATAGTAGGTGTGGGGAGAGGGATGCTGCTCTTAAAAAGATGTGTTATTAGCATTTGTCCATTATTTCTATCGTTAAGGTGTTACTCCAGTGGTACAAAAGCAACATAGGGAGCTGTCTTTCCTTGTGTAGCTTGGCAAAAACTTTTCCTTTCCCAGCAGTTTACTCACTCAGGAGACCACATTAATCTCTGGAGACTAGGGGGAACTATTACTGCATGGTATTTTGTATGTCTTATAGCAATATTTTTATTACATAAATCATTGTCACTGAGAAATGATGTATGTATTTCTGTTGTGTTTCCAGCTTGTGTGAAAGCTGTTTTATTTTGGTTTTGAGTGTTAAGTTTCGGCAGGGAATTTCACTTACAGTGACTTAAGTACTGGTAAAACTGTAACCAGATGTGAGCAATAGAACATTTAGCATTATAAAACAGAAGAGGATATGCTGTATGAAAGATTCATATTGCCTAATTATGATTATTGTGCTTAAATGGTCTGAGAAAGGTAAATCAATGTGCCTGATTACAGTTCAAACTCATGCAGTTTCAGTGAATGATTTAATTAAGTTTCTTACATCAGTTAAGAATTCGTTTATCAATTTTTGCACTTTGTCACTCTCTTTTTCGTAGGAAATACTTATTGTGAGTCAGATGCTATTTATTTCTTTACCTGGCTTCTAAGTGATATTAAGTGTCTGAAAGAATTAGGGTAAGGAAGGAGCATCTGTCACCTCTCTAGCCGAGAGAAGTGGGACAGAATTTTCAAAACCTGGGCATCATTTTTTGGGCCGAATGAGTTGTTCCTAAGGGGCAAAACTATTGTGTTGTATGAGACCTTCTCGTTCCTAATATGGTAGTGGTTTTCTTTCTCTTTTTTTCCTTCTTTTTTTCTTTTGTGTGTGTGTCCTCTCAAACTGAGTTAACCAAGCAGCCAAACTGCTGCTGCGTGTGCTAGTGCAGTTTCAATTAATAAACCGGGGGGGAACCATGTCAGCCAGTGAAGCAGTATCTTCCAAAATGGTTTCATGCTGGAAAGGCAGCTGTGAGATCAGTACAATCAAACCGAGACCTGCTGACTGTGGAAATTTGGACAACAGAAGGGTTGGTAGGAGGTCAGAAACTTCAGCAGTCAGCTATAGTCACCATGAACCTACTGTTATTCATTATTGATCTGCAGTACTCTCACAAGAACACTTCAAGAATATGAACATGACATTCATCAAGCCAATGAAAGAAAAAAAGTAGCCTTGAGTAGCTGGATGTCAAGTGCTATGACACACAGACTACCTAAATTTATATAACTAAAAATTAATGAAAACAAGTGTTTTTATTACCATGGTTCTTATCTTACAAAGTAAATGCAATGTGAATTTTGTGTATTTGTGCTTGTGTGTAGGTGTCTGTAGAGGATCGCCTTAAACAGTTACAGGAGGCACACCGAGATTTTGGGCCTGCATCACAGCACTTTCTTTCCAGTAAGTTCTTTGACTTACCAGATGCATGCAAGATATGATGGTTTTCTCAAACACCAACTGCTCTTTACTCGAGATTTCCCTATGGCTTGAGAAACAGAAAGTTCCTCTACCTGTTATTGTCTACTTCCCTGTTTTTCTAGGGGAGTTTCATCTTCATAACTCCACTGACATTCTCACTGGTGTGCTTCTCACTGTAATATCTTGCTGAGTTATTATTGCACCCCAGGTTACTTTATTCTTTGTCTTCTGTTTGCTGCAAGGTCTGACATTTGGCTGTTCCCAAATCTTTATGTGTTCATAACCACATCTTCTCAGCCCCTGCTACCTCTTTCCCTGTTTCCTTTTGCTTCCACACTGGGATCATACAAAGGAAGAGCTGCCTGGATCTGGATTGAACCTCAAATAGAGGGGTGCAGAAAGCAAACCTGCATCAATTCCTCAAGACCCGTCCTTTCATCATTTTCTAGTGAAAATTGTAAGCCTACAATCTCCCATATACTAAGAAGGCAAAAGCAGATGCTTTTGATCCCTCGTTCTCATTTGATTTGTTACAGATAGATAGGTTGTGATATCAAGATCTGTGACTTTCTGATGTTCTAGCCTACCTGCTAGCATCAGAGCTCATGATACAAAGCATTAGCCCAATCAGGTGTCTGGTTTTAACTGAGGGCTTCAATAATAAAGATAAATTTATTGCAGGAGTTGAGAAGTGAGCATAAAAATAAGCAGCTCTGCCCCAGTGCTGAATGTCACTGTATAGCTAAACAGCTGATGTAATTTCAAAAAATAAATCAATCTCAATTTATTCTGGAGTTACATGATAACCATGTTCTTTTCTTAAATTGGCTAGATTTTCAGTAAACATCATGGTAAACAAGATGTAGTATATTTAAAATATTAGAGCTGTTATGCTAAATAATGATTCCTGGAGCCACTTTGTCTTTTCTTTTCTTGTCAGACCAAACAAACAGCTTTAAAAGTATGTGATTTTTTTTGTTTTGGCTTTTTTTTCTAAACCCCATTAGAAGTATTACGGTGTTGCCACCATGGTTTTATAGCCCTACCAATCTTGAATTTGTAACCTTGACAGTACACCTATGTAATAATTTGATAAAAAGAATATAGATAGAGTGGTACCTTTGGTACTCTTGGAAAATGCCAGATTAATTGTTTGGGAGAGTAGTCAGTCTACTGTGTGTAATTAAAACAGACTAGGAAGTAACAGAGAGAAGATGCAGTTTCCCCTACACTAGCTGGTTTGAGAAGTTCCTAACTTCACTCCTGTGTCACTGTTAAGTATGTTCACCTCACCTGGACCAAAGCAAATATTCAGGTGACCGATTGGTGTGGGGGAAAGCCAGTGAAAGAGTCTACATGAAAAACAAGGAAGATTTGCAGGCAAGGTTGGCTGGTGTTATTTGTCTTGACCTGGATCATTTCCTTGATTTAGGTTACAGCATGCCACAACAAATAGTTGTATTCAAAAGACTGAGTGGTGGACTGGCTTTGTTGCTTGATAAAACATCCATAGAATTATTTCCAAAGAGACTGTGCAGTGGCTTATCAGCATGCCTCAGCCTTGCTTGGGGCATCTTCTCCAGGCTTAAGGGGACATTCAGTTTATGTTACATACAAAAGTTGAGAATGGCAAGTTGAACAGAACAGAATGCCTGTTGGTAGTACCGCAAAGACATATAGCCAAGTAAGTGCTACACTTCTCCAAAACCAAGTAATATGCAGTCACCCATTTAAATTATTTGCTAAAAACAAACGACCACTTTCCCCACACAAACTACAGCTAAAACTTCTTCAAAAAAACAAACCTGTTTTAAGAGCTTGAACTAGACAGAGTTACAGAACTTAATACCTACAACTTTATATGAAGTCTTCTAAGTGAAAGTCAGGCACAGCAACTTCAAAGGAAAGTAATAAAAAAATCATTAAATCTGGAAAAATGAAGGGTTTATCCTGACAGGTTGAAATAGAGCGTATTCTAAATGAAATTTTTCAAAACTTTTTAGCAGCCATAAATGACTTCTGTGAGGAACAAGTAAAGCAGTATTCTGAATAAAATAATCTCAAACTCCTAAACCCGAGTGTATGATATGTATGTCTTGTACAAATCTGTATCACCAAAGCTGCACTGACAGCAGCTATTTAAATTTACCTCATCTTCCTGTTACTCTTGCTTCAAATCCTAACAAGAGACCATTGCTCGCCATCATACCGTTTTCAGATGACTAGCTCCTAGCTGTCATTTAATCTGTAAACTTTTTCTACCTGTTCATCAGATTCGTTATAAAGGACCTTATAATTTCACCAGGTTCATCTTTTCATTGGAAAAGCATTCTAGATGAGATCATCTAGCACCCTGATTCCAGCCCCATTAATCCAGTGATTTCATCTCTGCAGCAGCTAATAACGTTTCTTTCCTAAAAAGACACAGTGATGTCTTTAATACTGCTTTTGGAGCTTTTTGACAACCAATTATATGGATTCATCCAGACCATTGCTAAGCAAGTGCTTCAGAATATTTTTGAAGAATAGCAAACAATATGGCATCATCTTTTCCTAAAGCGTCCTGCAGTAGGAGGCTGAGGTAAAGCAGTATTAGCAGGCCATTACAGTCTACGATCCCTCTCGTATCTACGCTGTTTTTCCCCTTTCATCAATTGTAGGCAAAATGCAATTGCTCTTTTTTTCAGTGCTTTTGAAATGGAAAGTATGCTCCTTGCAAGTTAGTGATCAGTAAATTTTACGCATCCCTAATACACGTAAAGATGAAGAATCCTTATTATTTATGACTCTTTGCAAAGAGGTTGTTTTGCTGTTTCTTGCATTTAGAAATAATAGCTTGGGTTTTTTTTCCTGTAATTCATGTGTTTTTTTCTAAAGCATATGATCCACTCATCTCTGTGGTGTTTTGTGTAGTCTTAAAAAGATCCACGGTGTGCTAACGCCACGTTTCCTAACAAATAGCCCAGGTCTTTAAGTGTCCTGCTCAAAGCATCTTTGAGTGGTGTCCAGCCTTACTAATATCTGCAGGCCTGCTAGTGAATGCCAGAATCAGTAACTACTTTGTTCAGTTCTCATCAAGAAACTAATTTTAAATAAGAATGGGAATATGATTTTGCAGAGCTTCATGCAGCGAAGAACTTGCAATGTTTTTGGAAAGGTTGTTCCAAAATAGGCAGTATATGACTTGGCCTGTAATAACTGTTTAATTTATAACGTTGTTTAGTCCATATCTGTGTCAGTGTAAAATATCTATAGTTTGCCACAGCACATAAATTGTACATAAGCGAAGTATGGCCAGATTTTTCTTCTTAGTTGTCTGCCTTATTAGTGTAGTAGTACCAGAGCCACCACAGCTGCCAAATTGCACCACTGAAGAAACTTTACCAGGTAACTACCTACCTCTTTATTGCAAATATTATATTCTTCTTTAAGTAGTGATATGGAATTTTCTCTATTTTTCCTAGCGAATAAAGTAGCTTACTTGGTTCCTGTAATTTCTCAGATATTCTTCCCAGTTAATCTTTATTTCAGTACATGAATGTTTCTTAAATTATAAGGCATGAAATTTTGTGTGGTCAAGGAATAGGTGACAGCCATTAAACCCCTCAAGGAACAGCCAGCCAGGAGCAGGGTGGGACCTGCCTCTCTGCAGCAGCACCAGCCTATGGGGCATACGCAGCTTAGAAGTCTTTGCTGCAGCCTTGAGAGGTCTTAGGGGAAGAGGAGAGTTACTTACAAATGGATTCTAATTTTTTTTTTTCCTAAAGAGGAATGAGCTTTAAATTGAATCATGCTTGCAGAAAATTACATTAATTGAGAGTTTAATTACTTGAGACCCAGCGTGGATCAAAGCTGTGTCTCATTTTTATCAGCTTTTTGAGAAGCGGTGTTAGTACCTAAGAGTAGTCTTTTTGTCTTGGAAATGTTGGCATGTGTGTATACTTTAAATTCCTTCCATTGTGATGATCAGTTATTCCTACCCGTTCTTTCAGTCTCTGCTTCTCCATTAAATCTAGTGAAGTGAGTTTCTTCTATAATGAAACCCTAATTCACCAGGCACTAGCCCAGTAATTTCTGGTAGGACACATATGTACCTATGGTTCTTCAGTAAATAGCTGCTTTTAAGTTGTGCACCAGCAGTCCTGTAGGCCTGAACAATTTTCCCCTCTTCTCTCCTGGGATCTTTAAATAAGCAGAGTTGCAGTGTCATGTATGACTTCATGCCCTTTGTAACTCAGTGTGCAGAAGGTTTCTTGATGTTATGGATGGTATTTGTTCATGTATCAGACTAGCATAAATTCTGCAAAGATTACTGCTGATCAACAAGGAGTCCAAGGACAGGTTTTAATGCCTTTTTTTTTTGGTGGTGATACAGTGTTAATCAATATTAATTTGAGTTGCAAATAGGAGCTAAGGTTGGTAAGCAATAAAAACAAGGTTCATATTTCTCCTTTTTGTTCTGTTGCAGAGCATTAATTATAATAGTGGAAGCATTTATTTTCAAACCTTAAACTGATAATAATTGTATTGTGGTAGGAAAACCAGTGTCTCCATTTTCACCCGATGGATAGCTTGCTTGCTCAGAATATATTGTGCTTCTTTGAAATAGAATCACCACATTTGTTTTGTTTTCCAGATTGGCCTCAAATAGATGCCTAGAATGATCATGACAGATTGATGTTGTTTTCTCCAGCTGATTTTCTAATTACTGAAAGTTGTCGGGGAAATTTTAATTGTTCCCATTTAAGTGTTTTAATTGTAAAATAAAAACATAAAGATAGGGTTTTTTTTGTTTGGGTTTTTGTTTGGTTTTTTTGGTTTTTTTTAAAGTGCTTTCTAATAATCACCTTTTCTTTATTTCCTCAGCCTCAGTACAGTTTCCATGGCAGAGATCTGTTTCACATAACAAAGTGCCCTATTACATCAAGTAAGTTTGCCTTGATTCTTTCTTCCTTAAGCATAACATAGGGTCTTATCACCACAACCTGGTAGAAAAACATAGGTACTGAGTAATAGCTACAAATGTTATCAAGAGCTTCTCTACAGAGAAACTGCATATAACATATATTTTTGTGTTTATTGCTTTGAAAATTGTATAATTTAGAAATATGTAAAAATAAGTCAATGACAAACCTTAACATAAAAGCCCACTCAAACCGACAGGAAACAGCAGAGATGCTACAATGTTATATGGTATTGGTATTCGAGCTATTCTTATGTGTGTGGCTCATCCAGAGTATAATAAACTGTAGAGTAAAGGAAAAAAAGCTGAATACACAATGCATTTTAAAATGCAACGTTTAGAACCTGTAGCAGAACAGTGGTGGCTAATATCTATAGAGGCCATTCATCATTCTGTACAAAATTCCTTCAGAAATAAGATATGTGTTGACTGTCCTGTTTTGTTTAACTTATAGAAGTTTTTATAATGCTTAATATTAAGGTAAATTTAACATTAATGTAAATATGGACAAAAATTGTACAAATACCTTGGTTCTTATGCGCAGTGGTTGAGATATTTATTTTGAAAATGGTAAGGAATACTTAGTTGTGGAAGTGTGGAGATTTTGATGTGTTCTACTCTGAGCAGTCTTTAACTTGGGTATTCTCATTCCATCAATATTTATCCATATACTGTTTGCCAGTACTTCAAAGGTCAAAGATTGAAGCTTTAAGAGAAGGATAGCTTTTTACCAGAGAGGTAAATGAAATTTTAAGAAGGTACAGTTATAGTAAGCCAGACCCAGAGTAGTTCATTTTAGGCTGAAGGAAATCTGTGTTAAAATGTTATTGGTTTGAACTTGTAAAAAAAGTAGTGTTTTTTAAGTCAATGGGATGATTATGAGTTGGACCTGCAGATCATTCATTCTTAAAGAACATCAGTGAGGGCTTTTTACTACTACTGCATATCACTCTGTCATAAATCCAAGTGCCACATTTTGTGCTTCAAACAATTTATGAGTGCTTGAGATCTTTGAAGAGCAGGTAACAGTAAAACTATGTTGATCAAATCTGTTATTGTCATTCCTGAGGTGTGATGGTTGATTTTAAACTGTGACATGAAGATTAATGTTTTTTTTAAAGTGTCTGAGTAGTAAGTAGAAAAAGGAAAACCTGCTGTGAATATCCTTGGATTCTCTATAGAGGCATTTGTGCCTCTGCTGAGAAGTTTTTCAGGAAGCAACAGAAAGCTGTGACACCTGGCAGTAGAGGTTCCTCCCTTAGTCCCGAGTGGAAGAGGATAGGGCAGAGGCGGGATGTGGAAGCACAGTGACTGCCCAGACTCAGGCAGCAGCACAATGAAAATGGTCACCCCTACAGCAGTAATTCAAAGAAAACACTGAAGTGTCAAACTACAGAGAGCAAGAGGAAAACTGCCCTGAATCTTTTTTTTTTCCTTGTGGGTATGTGCTTAGTGGGCTTTGAAAAATGGCAACTCATGTTCCTGCTTTATTTCATCAGACCTGGTAGCTAAAGTTGGCAGTGTTCACTGCATGTGACTTGGACTGTGGGGGGATCTGTGGAGCTCCCCAGCACATTCAAACTTGGAGGATAGAGATACGATGGATAGTCCTCCCAGCACAACAGATGAAACAGGCTAAGATTAAAGCTTCCGATCTATGCTGAGCAAAGCAAAGTTTTTTAACTACCATATTTCATGTACATATATCTTTTTTTCATACTTCGTAATATGGTGGTGTTTGATTTTTTTTTTTTTTTTTTTAAATTTCTGGACATGTCCCTTACTCCAGCCTAGAGAGAGTTCAGTTTTTGAGAAATGTTTTTTTATCACAATTAGGTCACAAGAAAGTAAGGCTGTACAGAGTGCGCACTAGGTGAAGTCCCACATGCACACAACTTGGTGGCAAAGTATCCACTGATACAGTGGGATTGCTCTGGTAGTAGTGTGTTGGCTGAGCTAGAGCTAGATTGGGGAACGAAGCCAGTCAGGGCTGAGAAACAAACCCTAACATCTCTCAGAAATTGTTATAATGGTCTTGCACAGGATAAAGGGGCAGGAGTGTAGCACAAGTTCTGTGAGAGTCAAGGTCTTTATAAAAGCAGAGACCACTAGTTTATTTTGAGGATGACTTTAATGAAGTGAGAAGAATTAACTACTGCATGTCAAAGACTTTTCCAGTAATGTTCCTCTACTTTCAACATGATACACACTGTTGATGCAATGTGATGATTATTGTGTCTTAATAGAGAAGAATGATGTCACATGTAGCCACTAGGATTTATTAATTTTAAAAAGCATGAGGAGGAATACTGAATTTCAGTACCTCCACAGTCTGACAAGCAGCATGACCTTGGCAGTTTCCTTCACTTCTTATTGCTTACTGATCTGAACTTCAATATTGGCAGCAGCAGCTAGATAAAACAGAGAGTTGTGGAAAATAAACCAGAAAAGAGCTGATTCTGAACCTCATTTGCTTTGGTCAGGCTGGAGAGTACTCTTAGCTTTAAATATTCTTTTATTCCATTCCCAAATTTCAGATATAGTTTAAGAAAAGAGGAAAACAGTGCAACACAAAAAAAATTACTTGAATGTAGTGATTACATGAGGTTTTTGTAATACAATTCAAGAGAATAGTCTACAGGATTTAATGGTTTATTGATTTCTTAATATAGAAATAAATTCTGGGGCAGAGGTAAAGAATATTTTTCTCTTTTGTTTAATTGTACTAACATCTTTGAACAAGGTGCCTTTATGAAACACGAGTGAAAGAAACAGTTATGATGAGTCTCAATAATTGTAATTCAAGAGCAATTATATTTACTGTCTTTACAGCAAGATTTGTATATTCGGGGAGAAGGTTTAAGGTACCAGTAGTTCATTTTATGGGATAAGAAAAAAAAAAAAAAAGCCAGAACAAGGAGAATAAAAGTATCATTCAATGACTGGTGACTGAAAAATGAGATTTTTTTTAATTAATTTTGAAAAGGAAATAAATGCTTATTGAAGCCTTAAAGGCTACTTTAATTCTGAATGAGAACATACACTATTCTTAGACAACCATAAATTCATACCTTTACTTCATTTTGATTGCTTTTTTTGAGTGTCCTTGAATGAGAAATGTACAATATTCAGAAAGTGACATAGCTGCAGATGATGATGTAGTTCTACCTCTGTTAAGATGAGTATTAAAAACAATAAAT
The DNA here is from genome assembly GCF_000696875.1 of Nestor notabilis. Lineage (NCBI taxonomy): Eukaryota > Metazoa > Chordata > Aves > Psittaciformes > Psittacidae > Nestor > Nestor notabilis. Next base: position 143,205 of record NW_009924151.1, on the reverse strand, counting down.
AAAATACTGCAGTCTTCACAGTTTTATTGCACACAGAGAATGGAGCTAAAAAAAAAATTAGGGAACGGCAACTAGAAAGCAGGAGGGATTACTTTATGTAGCAATGAATCTGTAAGGAGAATGTCAAAAAGATGCGAGACGGCTGCATTTTCAGATGAGCAGCATTTATTCTGTTTGCTTCCTAACGCCAGAGGTAACTTGCAGTTACACACATAGAGAGCAGCGTCTCAGGGAAAGAAGTCTTTTGCATGCCAGAACACCATGGTGGCTTTGGAGTCAGTTTGGCATTTCTTACTGTTGTTCTTTTAACAGTAATTTAAGCATTCTTCATCTGTGTACCTTTCACTGCTATAAATTATTGCATATTTGTACTGTGCAGAAGAAACAAAAGGGTAATACAGAAAGGGTCACAGTGAGTTTAATCTCATGCAGGGCATTATATAGGGAGAACAATTTCTTGGTGTAATTATGAAGTTGATCAGTATCAAACTCCATAGTCACCCTGGAATCCTTCAAAGAGACTGGCATCACTGACATCTTAAAAATCCCATTTTATCCCCTCCTATAGCAGTATTTCCCTTAGAAAAGGGGAAAAAAAAAAATTTGCAGAAAAAGGTAATAGAGGTTTCAGGTTTTGAGAGTTTCTTCAATTACTAGTTCCTATGCTGGTCTTTGTTTCCTATTAAAGAAATGCATTTTCTCCGGAGGGATTTCAAAATATCTGCATATATATTGCTCCACCAACCTCTACTTAGGTTGCCTTGCAATTAGCCTTGCAATGCATTATGCCAACTCTTTTTCACAAAACAGTATTTTCCAATGGGCTTAAAAAGAAAAAGAAAACATGTATATCTAGATAAAGCACCATGCACATTTGTAAAGTGGACGTGTTGTTATGCCATTTGAAATTTGGCAGTGGCAGCAAAGTCAGAGTTCTGAGTGCTGTTGATTCTTTACTGCTCGGTAAAGATCTTTATTTCAGGTAACATTTTGTGCAAATTGATTACAGGAGCAGAAAGCAGCTTAACATGATGCCAGAATACAGTTTCAGTGTCTGATCTTGTGCTGTTTGCCAGTGATTATCAACACAACATTAGACCTTGCCTGTGCTAGGAAATGATAAAAACCCCAGAAACCTGTCTCTAGTATTCTTTCATGTAGACAAAAAGCTGAAAAAGAAGGAATTGAATTTTACTTTTTCCATCCCACAATTCCATGGGCAGCTTGCCAACACCTGGAGATGTACATCTTCATTCATTTCAACAGGACTGTTCTCTTATTTCTAGAGATCACAAGTTAAATGACAAGCTAGCTGTTCCTCAATTCTGTATTTACAACCAGGATGTGTTTTTAACATGAATTATCTTTGCCAATTATAGTTAGAAAGCTGCCAGCAAACATAATGGATAAGAAACAGATTGCAAGGGTAAATGTTTGTCATTTAGGCTTTAGAGCACTTCATTAATATGTAGCTTTTAAAACGTGGAATATTTTATGGTTATAATGTTTATTTTTAGTTACTGAGATATACACAAATGCATTTAGACTTTAAATTACACTGTTGCGTCATGTAATCTATTCATGGATGCACGTTTTGCTCTGTGGCTTATACTGCATCATTAAGTTTTGCAGAACAGGGCTGAGAGACTCTGAATAACGCAGACTTTTTATATTAACCACTAAAAAAATAACACTGAATGATTCTCTCGTAGCTCAGTCAGTGAAACACTTTTAGTTCTCCCTTGACTGAAACAAGTGGGAAGATGTAACATGTTTGCACCACTTGTGTTCCTGCCTAATAAGATCTACTCGCTTCTGTCATAGCTGAAATCCTGTACTCCACTCACTGGGCAGAATGAAATCTTGTGACCTGGGCTCCTATGGACCTTTAAAAGTTCTTTCTATCCAGTCCCATCTACATGCAAGATGAATAATGAGCCCAATTGTTATTCACTTTAACTCAGAGTAAATATCACTTCACTCTACAAGTAGTTATTCTTGAAGTTAGTAGAGTACTTGCCAGAGAAGGTGCTCCTTGGTGTGAGCGTCACTGTGACCTGGGACAGAACTATCACAGTGGTTGTAACAGAGAGGGAAGACTCAGTAGATTTGTCTGCTTTTGGCTAAATGCTTGTTCTGAAGTTCAGAAAATGTTCTCATGTATTTTCACAAGTTACCATGTCATCTTTTGTCTTTTAACTTTAGCATCTTTCCAAATTTAGATTTCCACTCTTCCACTAGATTCTGCAGGTTTAGTTTTCCATCACTGGAAGTTACAGATTGTTTTCTGTGGAAAAATACAGAAAATGGGATTTCTTCACTTTCTTGGCAGATAAGAGGGCTGAATTTCCTTACGGCTTCCTGTGTGTCTCTGTGGTTAAAATGATCCGTTCACTTCTACCTAATTACTTTCTGGGACTTACCAAAAATTATGACCTCCTGAGGAATTAAGTTGGAGCTCTCTTCATGATGTAGTAAAATCATTTTGCCTGGAAATCTTCAGGAAATGACTGGAGCACTTCTGGGAATGAATTGCATACTGCCTTGGTTGCTTACCTTGGTTTAGCAACTCTGTTAATTTATCACTTTCTGGTCCTTTGTTCTAACGATGGCATCTTTCATATGTGCATGTAAAATACATACACAGAAAGTGTATAATCTTTTCTTTATCATTTTCCTTGGTTTTGTAGGTCTGATGTTATTTGTGTTTACTGAGCAAAGTATCAGAGAAGCATGAGTACATCCAAGTCTGCTTTTACTCTCTGGGCAGTCACTGACAGGCCATTATAGCTATTGCAATGCATGTATTTCCGAGTAGGTTGTTATGTCACGAAGTTGCATAAAAGGAGCTACTAGATTGTGGTCAGAAATTTTTCCCCCAGTTTCATCAAGTCTGTCTCAGCTGCTACAGACCACCCAATACTGTAAAGTTCCTGAACACATTTCTCAGTGCATGATCTGCTTGCGTTAGTCTTGCATCTAACACAAAAGCTACCATAGCTACAGCAGAGAAAGATTTTATTTCAAAGAGCTGCTTTACAAACCAAATCACCAGAAAGCACTTTGTCTTGCATGCCTCCTGTTTGGAGCACCTAATAAAATGAGTTCTTTCTCTGACAGTTTTATTTGTAGCATAGGAAAGTTACCTGCACGCCCATTTTTTCTTCCTGTGAAAATCAATTTGCATCCACATAAAAGTCCCTACACATTATGAAATTGTTCTCAAACAAAACTTTGCATTAGGAAATGTTGCTGTTCAGACTGATTCCTCCCCTCTCGCCCAGTTTTCTACAGCTCTTTTTAAATTTCCAGTCACATGTCTTTTTCCTCAGCTCTGTCCAGAGTAGTCTGGCTTGGGTGAATTCTGTCTTAAATGAAACCTATCCATGGAATATGTTCAGTGGTGGAAGTAGCATTGTACACATCAATGGAGTTGCTGCCTCCTTTGACCTGAACAGACTGTTGATCTGGTGATTCACTCACTCTGAGCCCTTTCTTCTTCCCTGCTGGATCACTATACAGGATTGCTTATCTGTTACGGGTGGTTCCTTGCTAGGTGTTTTGGGATTAGGCTAGCACAATCATGTTCACATTGTGTAGTCATTTAGCAGCTGTCAGGTAGTACTGACTTTTAGGTAATTATGGACAACCTTGGATGAAGGGATTCTTTCTTGCCTTTTTTCAGTTCCACCAAAATGATGTTCATTGGGCCTCCGTTCTCAGGTAATCCATGTGGCATACGAAAGAGCTGAGTTACAAGTTTTCAAAACCCATTAGTCTATGCACAGTCTGACACAAATGTATTTCTCTTTCAAATAAAAATAGAAACATAACAATATTTTCTGGTTATTATTAGGTATAAATTTCATGTTCTGTGTTTCTCTGTAAAGAGAAAATTCAGCTTTTCATGTATTTACTACATTAAATGGAGAAACATGATGATGATGCAGGATACAGACATTTTGGGTGTCTCCACTTTTTTCTGTTTCATGTTAATCATGCACAAAATATAAAAAATAACATCATTTCTGGACAGCATGTGGTCACAATTGAACTGATTTTTAGTCTTTCAGATAAAGCTGCTACTGAAACTAGGTACTTAAAGCAGACAGTTTCAATAATGAAACTGTTGTTTCTTGAAAACCTGATTTAAGGAAATTAAGTTTGATTGGTAATGCCACCTCTTATTCATTACATATGGGTTTATAAATTACTTAGAATCTGGAATCCAAATTGCAATTAAATCTGCCCACATCCTAATTAAGGATTACAGATGCGTACTGGAGTATATCAGTATATTTCAGGGGGGGCACAGAGAGGGGAAAGCCAGAAATTATCCAGGTATATAAACTTTTTTTTTTTTTAATAAAAAAAAGAGAAAAGGTTTCTGTACCTGTAACAATTTAACTATTTACTGCAAGAAAAAAAAGCATTTCCAATCAACTTCTGCTATCAGTCCATTGTTGTTTGTGTAGAATGGCATTTGGTTCTAGTAAAACCCCACAAGCAGGAAATAGATTTTTTCATGGAAACATATTTTTTAATGCCAAAAAATAGCTGAGAAATAAAGGCTGTGATTCAGCAAAGTCCTTACCATCATGGCTAATTTTGACATGATAATTTCTAAGGCAGTGAACAGGATTTGACTCTGCTAAATTGCGTATTGTTCACATGCAGTGTTTGCACTAATATTTCAGCATTTAAATTAGTTAAATGTATTTTTACATACATCTATATTTAAAGTTTCTGTCACAGTACTGCCACTTACCTTCACATAGATGTTTGAAGGTGTTTTAATTCAGTCTTTTCTTAGAAAATTCTAAGAAATCTTTTTCACTTTTGATGTTCATAGTAAAAGCACTAATCTTGGTTGGTTGGTTTGGGGTTTTTTGTGAGTATGGGTTTTTTTTGTGTGTGGGCAGACTTTTTGGTCAGGGAAGTTGAGATGAAGCAATTTCCTTAAAACAAGCTTTATTAAACCAATTGCATGTTGGATCCATTTCTGTGGGCAGTTGCAATGGGTTTTGTCAGTAGAAATAAGTTCTAAATTGTCACTATGATAGTGGTGGCATCCTGCTTAACATGATATTGCAGATATTCAGCAGCCTCAGGACTAGTTTTGAGTTTATTTAATAAGTTGATCAGTATGACCCATTATATTTTCTGTTTCTATTTACTGAGGCTGTATTTGTTGCTCTTTCTGATATAGTGTAGGCTTTTCATGCCAGGGTTTTTGAGAATGCTGGACAGTCAGCTGCCTTTACCCTGGCACAGCATGAAACCCAGATACATCCTTTTTTGTTATTGGCTTCATGATGATTTATTGGTGTGCCCCTTCCAGGAAAGTAATTGTCAAGCTTCTTGTTTTTGAAATGACTTTTCTGGACAAGGATAAACATAGTGCTGTTTCAAAAGCAGTCTTTCTAGAAACTGCAAAAACACTGATTTAGATATGGTATGCCTTAGCTCCAGAGCTCAGCATGTCAGAGCCTTGGCAGCCTCATTTAGAATTTGAAACATAAATGCAATTCATGTTTTACTGTCAAACTGAAGCCAAATAGAAGTTTAAGTTCAGGGAAAATGTGTTCTCTCTTCTCCCTACTTTCAGCCGTTTTAGAAAATAATCACAAAGAGCAGGAAAAAATATTTATACCTAAACTGTATGAATAGGAGATACATATTTTGTCTATGAACTTCCATGAAAAACACTTCACAAAGTTGTGACGATGCCACACATACAAATGAGACCCACGGCAGAGAGTTAAGCCTAATATCAGGGAAAAGCTGACTGTGGAGACCAGACTCAAAGCTGGAAAGGTCACACTAGTGTATGGAGTGTAAAGTGAAGATCATATCCCCTGTGCAGAGACCTATTGCATGCACTTTCCACTAGTGAATATCAAAGAGTAACGTGAAGAAGGGCCCTCTGCACTTACTTTGCTTGGAGCCTGCCTTCCCTTTGTAGTACCTGTCATGTCTCTAGCCCTTTTTTTCTGTACTACCTGGCATAAAAGGGTTCTTTCTTAATTGGGGTTTTCAATTAAAAAAAAATAATTGGTGGTGATAAAATACTGTGCAGTCACTGAGGTACAGCCATTTATATATTCCAACTGAAGATACAGTCCACTGATTTTAATGGCAAAGTGCCATTAAAAGTCATTATTTACAACCTGTATATGGAACCTGCATACTTCCCGAGGCGGGGGGGAGGGAGAAAATGTGTGCATATTAACAATTTTTAAAAGGAAACAAAGGTGAAATACATGGTATTCTTTGCTTATTACTTTTAGATTTGCTGACCTAGCATCGTTTATTTTTCATTATTAATTTTTAAAGGGAATACTAAGATCTTTTTAACGTAATTTCCCTAAATTAGTTTTCTTTAAAAATATAATTCAAATGTAAATACTTTGCAAGGCAAAATTGTGCAATCTTTTCAGCAATTAATATTGATAAATACAAGAAAATGTGGCTTGTAGAAAAGGAGATTTCGGTAGACGTGATATAATACAAGTTTTGACCCCTATGGCTGCATACTTGAAACTGTGGTGAATTGAAACAGCAGTGCTAAACAGTGGGTTAAGTACTGCTGCCTATTCACTGTGTGTTCTGTGAGCACTAGTGTAGAACACACCCCCTAAATGAAGATACCTATTCACTGGCGTTGTGAACAGTGATCAGGCTTTCCATTGTGCTCAATCTTAAAGGTCCTTCCAACCTAAATGATTCTATGATGTGTTACAGTTAAAGCTTAAAATCATTGTATGTGTTCTGATACGTGTGTTCGGATATGCAAGGAAGTTTGAAATAAAACCTCAGTGCTTTTTATTTTTACAGTGGTTTTACAAATATTTTTATTGTGCTACAGCACCAGGAAATTTTGCATTTTTACCTTATTAGTTTAGTGTGCCTCTTTGCTGTAAGGTCAGAGTTCAACTGATACAATCACACTTAGAATCAAAAGTGAATATTGTTAAATATGGGTGGGCTGTTGTCTGTTTAAGTTTGTGATTGAAAGATCAAGGAGCTAAGTGGCTTGGATCATGCATTTTAATTAAAGAGCTGAGGGATTTCTTGCCACTTAAACAGAAAATCAGAGTATCTTTGGGGTTTTGTTCTTTGGAAGTATGTATGTGTGTTACCTGCAACTTTGATTACCTCATTCCTTTGTAGTCATGAGACACAGACAACCTGTTGGGATCATCCTAAAATGACTGATCTCTTCCAGTCCTTAGGTGAGTGAATTTCTTAAAATAAACCATTATGTGATATTCATTCCATGAGTAAAAGCTGCTTTGATTGCTGACCCTGTCCCAGTTGTGTATTACAGAGCATTACCCATCTTGCAATGAGACACACGTTGCATGAAAACTCCTGCCTTGATCATGTCACGTGTATTGCCTTTCAGTAATTTTAATTCTGAACAATATGCTCTGACTTTGTGGTGTAATGCAGTTATCTTGTTTATTTCTTTAAATCCACTAGGGATTACCAATGGTGCTGGCTCTCTGTGTGTTTAAAGCAGGATGCCATTCTGCAGTGAACTGATATTTGGAATCATAGAATAGTTAGGGTTGGAAAGGACCTTAAGATCATCTAGTTCCAACCCCCCTGCCATGAGCAGGGACACCACACACTGAACTGTGTTGCCCAAGGCTCTGTCCAACCTGGCCTTGAACACCTCCAGGGTTGGAGCATTCACAGCTTCCTTGGGCAACCCATTCCAGTGCCTCACCACCCTCACTGTGAAGAACTTCTTCCTTATATCTAACCTAAACTTCCCCTGTTTAAGTTTAAAGCCATTACCCCTTGTCCTACCACTAGAGTCCCTAATGAAGAGTCCCTCCCCAACATCCTTGTAGGCCCCCTTCAGATACTGGAAGGCTGCTATGAGGTCTCCACGCAGCCTTCTCTTCTCCAGATAAAACAGAACATCTATGCTTTCAGTAAAAGCTAGACCATATGATGGTACAACTAGTTCAATGTGCCCTGCTAACATCTACATTTATTGTGAAAGATCTCTTTCTAAGGAGCGAAAGGGTAAAATACTGTTAAGTGAGGAAAAATGTTACAATACCCATCAGTTTTTAAAATAGAGCTTATGGTTATCTTACTGTCCCTTTCAAAGCACTGTTTACAAACTCATGGCACAGAAATTATGGCTTAAAATACCATTTTTTGTCTCTGTTACTGTGACCTTTGCTGCCTTCTGTTTCTTATATATTATCTGATGGAGTTGTAAATTATTTGAGAAACATACTGTATTTGAGCACTTGTCTGGAAAGTACTTAACACTGTTTAATATGTATATAAAACGCTATTGTATATGTACTACATGCACCAACATAATGTTAGGATTTTGGTGTGCCCATCTCTGAAGGCCCTGGACTGCCAGAGTCAGGAGGCTTTCCCTGAAGTTGGATTGGACTGAGGTCCCAACCTCTCAGTTTGTTTCATTTGTTCTGTTATATCCTATTAATTCACTGCAGAGAAGAGAAAAGGAGTGATATCAGATTTCTTCCAAAATGTGAAATTCATGTAAAGGAAACCTCCAGATTATTTTTAGGGCTGCTCATATTTCTGTTCTGCTGTTTCAGCTGACTTGAACAACGTACGCTTCTCTGCCTACCGTACAGCCATCAAAATCCGAAGACTGCAGAAAGCACTGTGCTGTGAGTTTGGCCTTTGAGACAAACTGTTCTTCTACAGTACTTGGGAAAGGGAGGGTCAGCTTAACTCTAACAACATTAATGTTTAACAAAGGACCAGATACATCCTTGACTGGTTGTCAACCAGCAAAATGGCAGGAAGACTTGCCGATGGTATATGTCATTATTGCAAATAAGTAAAATCAGTTAATAAAAAAAGGCATGCAAGAGGTAAGTTGAAATGGTATGCCCACTAAGAATGCTTTGAGAGGTGATAGGAAAATAAACGCTGGACCTCTTGATGTGCTGCTCCTAATACAAGCAGATACAAACCAATGTGAAGTGAGCTAAAATCCTGACCTTTGACATAAATTCAGGTTTTTTATTCTGTGCAAAATGTCATTGAACTAATAGTTTGATGTAATATGGAAATGATTCATATTATATAGAGAGAAAAGACTTGAAGACAAGGAAGATAACTGAAAGGGCAAAAAGCTTAGAAGGAAGTGAGATTTTGTGAGAACGCAGAGGAGAGAGGGTGAGTGGAAGAAAATTAGCTGAAGCAGAACTGGGGAAATGAAGGTGTACAAAAAGGAAGGAGTGCAAAAAATTCTGTTGTAGAGATGATGAGAATATGAATTTTAGAAATTATTAGGACTATTAATGGAAAAGAAAATACCTAAACCCACACGTCTACTGGGAAGAAAGTAGAGTGGAATAGAAAAAAAAACAGGAACTGGACAATTTTGGAAGGAGATGTGGATTATGAATGAGTGTGAAGGTTGCAGATTTTAGATCTTTTGAAAAGTTTTGGCAACCTGGTATAAAAATATACAACATTACCAAATTTTCTTTTTTAAATTCAGGAATCCTTGCTGTGAAAGGATTTTTAAGCCCTGAAGGGTGTACAGTCCAGCAGTCTGAGTAGAAACACATGAGGAGCAAAGTCATCCTAAAGATGCAAGGAAAGAGTTGCACAAAGAGGGGTCCCTTCTCACCCTCCAGGTGGTTAGTTTTCCTTCCAGCCTAGAAGACAGCTGATCTTGGCAGTAGCTTCTTAGCTGGACTTCAGACATACATTATCCCAAGTGAAGCTGTGCCTGAGATGGTAGCTAGTTACTCTGGAAAGCTAGCTAGCAACAGCACAGGCTCTTGGGAGTACCTCTCACCACTTCCTCATATGCCATGCTGGCTTGCCACAGAATTTCAGATCAAGTTTGAGATCTTGCATTCAAGGTATTGCCAGGAAGAAGCAGAAACTGTCCTTTGAAAGATTGTCTGACAGTATTGAGAGAAAAACTGTATTTCTTTGGCATAGCTTAGACCCTCTCTGTGCAAGGTATATTGTCCCACCAAAGACTATAATTCCATCTCCCAGCAAGACGAAAGAGGATTATGAGCTTTCCACTTATCAGTGTACAGGGTATAAAGTATACATCAACATGTACCTAAAAAACAAAAACAAAGCAAGAAACCAGAAAGCAAAGTAAAATTCTCCTTGTCCATGCTGCTCCCCAGGGAAGAGTGAAAAAACAGACTGCACATGATGGATGATAATCATGCTGCCTATTTCTGACAGGCATATAGATTTTCTAGTGACCAATATAGAACAAACTTCACTTTCATTCCTTCTAATGAGCCTTGAGGAGGAACATACTTCCTGCTCTTGCTTTTATTGCAAAATGTATCAATTTCTGTAATAACTGCAATAGTTAACTCTCCTCATTCACAGATCTCAAAAGTGCCCTCTTATCAAAGCGAATATTGTCTCCAGTTTCAGGGGGATGACTGTGGGAAATAGTAAGAAGAGAACAGTCCAATTTGAAGGAGCCAAGAGTAAAACTGTCATGTCTACAGACCCAGTCTGACTTGCTGCTTATGAAGCTGTTTGCTTGCTCCATCTCTCTGGAGGAGAGTTAACCGCGGAAAAAAATCTTTGTCTTTATTACACACACATGGTTGACCAAGGATCGATGTAATTCTTGAGAACACAATATTGTGCTTTTTAAGAAAGACATAGCAGATTATCCTCAAAGCTAAATGCTACAAGAATTTTCTGTCTCTGAACAGGAACTTGTTGTCATATGGCACAATTTTAACACCACCTTCAGAAATATAATCGGTGCTGTTCCTTTTGTCATTGTTTGCCTAGCTGGTTATTTCTTGCCAGGGAATGGGTCAAATTCCCTTTGACTGTGATGATTCTCAGCATCATTCTGTCCCATGAATGACTTCTGAGATAGCCAAAACACAGCATGTGCTAGCACCTTCTCTCTCAGGAAGGGGAGAGTGGTTAAGCCCTATTAAGAATTCTGGTTTTGGCTGTTATTTGTTGGTGGGTTTGTTTTAGGATAGGAAAATAGTTATCTTCTGTGCCCCTGACATTCATTTTCTGGTCTGAGTTACTGTAGTCCTCCACTGTATTTCCTGTCATTTTAACTGTGGACGGCTTTTAAAGGTGTTTGGATGCAGAATGCTTCAGAAAGGCTTACATGCTAAGGCAAAGAAAATGTCAAAACAAATCATTAGAAAATGAGGTCATTGTAAACTGTAAAATGTGACAAATTGCTGTCACAGCCTCAGTGTGTGTATAACTGCAGAGGCATTTTTGCTGAGAACTCCAAGGGCACAGTTGGAGCAGGATGCACAGTCCCACTTGCACATGATGGATTTTGACTTTGCAGTGAGGACTGGTGACACAGTATTAGTGCTATACAAGCAGGTTCAGGAGTATGTAATTTGAGAACTATACTTTAGAAAACTCTGCTGATGCCAGCTTTCCTTTCTGAGTCTTTGGTCTTGGTAAGTGTCAAAACCCCATGGTTCTGGGGCAGTTACTCCCTCCCACCCTCCTTTAGAAGTGGGAAAGTAGTCAAGTTCCGTCTTGTTCTGTTTTTTGGAAGGTAGACTCCTGCAGAGACTAATATGTGCATATGTACCTAAGTGTATGTATTTTTCAGGAGGCTGAGAAAGGTTGCAGGTTGGAAAGAACAAATTCTTACCTTCTTTTTCAGGTTATGTGGGGCAGACATACTGAGAGCACTTTTCCACTGTGGCAGAAGAAAAATGGGCCCAGAGAGAGTATCCCGTGTTGCAGTCGTATTGGGCAGCTATGCAGCACCAGACCCTGACTATCATATTTTATTCTCATGCAGCATACTTTAGCTTGTTTTCAAGAAATTATATTGCCCCAGATACTGAAGTATAGTACTAGAAGAGAAAAAGGGAGCAAAATCACCATGTATATTCAGAATTCTGTCACTGAGCTCTGCTGGTTGATTTAGAATATATGAATACTAATAGGAATATCAGCAAGGTTAGGGGATGAAGATTAAGGTACACACCAGACTAAAAGCAAGAGCTGTGTAGACTTTGCTTAGCCATGCAGTCTTTTAAAGGAACTGCCATCATTCACAAGGTTTTGCTGATACAAAAGCTCCCTAGCAATGCCTGCCTATTTTCTGTAGAGCTTCAGCAACCTCAGATCAGCTGCGTGTAACTGCTTGCTCCTGAGTCAGTCACTCACATCTGCTTGAACCCTGCTGAATTATGTGGTTTCTGTTTATAATTTTCCCTTAGAAAAGTCTCCTCACTGCAGAAAGGAAAGAAATGACCCTTGTGTCCATTTGGTTGTTAACAGCAGGATTGGTTGTTCAGCACATTCAAACAGATGCAAAATGGTACTTCAGAAATGCACTAAAAGCTGTATATAGTAGGCTTTCTCCCAGCAAAGGTGTGCAAGTCTCAGGTTAGCTTTCCCCATTTGCATAAACACAGTTTATTTAGAAACTTACAGAAATCATAGAATCACAAAAAAATAGTCTATGTTGCATTGTGATGTGTGGGGTTGGTGGTTTTTAAATATGCCTGTCAGCCTTTTCCAGTAGCTGGAAAATACGTAATACACTGTATTACACTGTACAGTGTACTGCCAAGTACTTTGACTACCTCAGGTCAAACTAACGGCAAGATGTTTTGCAGCAATTAGCATTCTGCCTTTTTGGTAAATATATGACTGGCATTTATTTGCAAGCCCAAGAGATGGGCTTGAGGGAAGGAAGAAAGAAAAGATAAGGCAAACGTAAAACCCCTGCAAGTCTGATGCTGATGCTGTAAAGTTAGAATAGTATGTCAGTGAGGGAGAGGAAAGGCAAGGGCTGTAAGGTAACGTTTCTCATTTACAGTGATATGAGGAGGGGTAGACTGGGTAGAAGGGATTGGGAATCATAGAATCAGCTATGTTAGAGAAGATCTTTAAGATGATCAGGTCCCGTCATTGCCCCAGGACTGCCAAGTCCACCACTAAACCTGTCACTGAGGGCCTCATCTACACAGTTTTTGAACACTTCCAGGGACAGTGATTCCACCGCTTCTCTGGACAGCCTGTTCCAACACCTGATCATCCTTTCAGTGGAGACATTTTTCCTAACATCCAATCTAAACCTCCCCTGGCACAGGTTGAGACCATTACCTCTTGTCCTATCACTTGTTACTTGGAAGATCAGCCACCTCCTCTCTCCCTCCTCCATTCAGGTAGTTGTAGAGAGTGATAAGGTCCCCTCTGAACCTTCTTTTGGCCCATAACCTTCTCTTTTGGTAGATGATCACTGAGTTCTTGACAGATTTGCTCATAGTGGTTAGTGTTGTCTTCCTCCTACTTTTTCTGCTGTACTTATTTTCCAGCCCAAGCTAGACTTACCTGATTTGCACAGACTGCCTTTTCGCGGTCCTTATTTAACATTATTGGTGCAGAGCAATTTACAATGCATCTGAGACTGTCATGTTTCATTTGCTTTGAGAGATGACATTTATAGTGTAAACGTGTTACTGGCTGTCCAGAAACAGCTCTGTGTGAGCTTGGAATATACTTCATGTTGTATACCTTGTAGCAAGGATACTAATGTATTGCAACTTTGTTTTTTAGTTCTCTAAAATCCTCACTTCTATTAAAAAAAAAAATCTCACAGAGGTTTATACCACCCTTTGACTTACACTATTCTTCCTTCTTTAACATCAAAATAAGTTTCCTCTTTTCTACTTTGCTTTGTAAAAGGAATTAGAAGAGCTCATTTGACAGCTTTTAATTTTCACCATGCAAACCTCAGATTTTCACAATCATATTTGTGTGGTTTGGGAAGCGAAACCCTTTTCACCTGTAGAATACCTATAGCATCATCAACTGCTTATAGGAAGAATCCTGTAATAAATGAGATCAAAATATTTTTCATGAAAGCATAGCATTTAGTATTCTAGAAAACTACAACAAATAATTTCCCTGTGTCCTTCTGCCTGCTTTCCTTTAAGCCCTAATTTAGCAACCGCTGTTCAGTTAATCAGGCCTTAGAACATTCCTACTGCATTTAAGAGAACATTGTTACTGAAGAGTTTACTCTTTTTTCGATTGAATCAAAAGTGATAGTCACTTAATGGGATTCAGCTTTATGGTAAATATGAGGAATCCTCTAAGCCAGTGTGTGTACATCTGAAGTTAGGATCCTCTGAGATTACTTCAGTGGCTTTTTAAATATTCTTCCAAGCTGTGCAGTGTCATCACGGTGTTCTCGTTGATCCTGGTTTTTTAAATATATAGTACCAAAATGCTGTCGACTTATCACAGAGAATGGTTTTTCACCATAGTATTACTTATTGAAAGCTATCTCTTGGCTAATTGTCTGCAGCATTTGCTACAATATGCACATGAACAATTACAGTGAATGCTATGCTTGAGCATCTATAGTAACACCTTTTATTTTCTTTTTTTTTTTAATCATCTTTTGTTAGTGGACCTATTGGACCTGAACACAACAAGTGAAGTTTTCAAGCAGCACAAGTTGAGTCAAAATGATCAGCTGACTGGTGTCCAGGATGTGATCAGCTGTCTCACAACCATCTACAGTGGCCTTGAAGAGAAACACAAAGATATGGTGAATGTTCCTCTCTGTGTAGACATGTGTCTTAACTGGCTACTCAATGTATATGATAGGTAAGTAATAAGTCTTTATTCACAGTGTGTGTCCCAGGAACTTAATATAGTATTAACAACTATTATTATTCTGCCATGGAGGCAGAACTCTGGTGATTTTTGCACATGTGACGTGACATACCAAAAATGCTAGGCTTATGGGACTGTTGTATTTTTTGCAGTTGCTTTCTTGAGGAAGTGTCCATGATAATAGAAAAATTATAAAGCCTTAAGAAGTTCTGTGATAAAAAGTTGTATCTTCTGGTATTTTTGACTTAGTAATGAAAGTGCAGTTGCTTATAATGAGATGTTTCTTATGCTATCCTGCTCAGACGCATTGAACAATCATTACACTGCTTTTATACTGCTACCAAAGAAACACTGGATGGATTGAACAATCATTGAACAATCATTACACTGCTTTTATACTACTACCAAAGAAACACTGAATGGATTTCAAAAGTGTATATCTGAGTAGACAACTGGATACACTGCTTTAGCTGTGTTCCTTCTGTAAATGTTCAAAATTGCCCATATTGTCTGGCATTTGTACTAGATCCTATTTCTGCTGCAGGTGGGGACAGTTTTGTTATTTATTTTACACTTAGTTACTTGCCTGCCATAATCCTGGCAGAGCTCCCTGTCCTGAATCTTCTGTTGCATGGTGGTTCTTCCAATCTCAGCGCTAAAGGTGATTCTGGAGGGCCACTGGTGTTGTGGCTCACTTCCAGCACTTTCTGCCTTCTATCAATTCTGAATGCCTGTCCTATGTGAGCCACCTGTCCTGGTCCTGCCAGTAAAGCTGTATTTCTCTTGTTGATTGTGAGTTTGCCTCAAGAATGTTTCAGGATCCTTACAGTAAGAACTTGTGGGTTATACATGTCCATTATTTCCAGAGAGAGCCCTGAGTCTCAGAGGATATAAAAAAGTCCACTCCGGCAGCCCCTTATGATTTTGGCCAGTCCTTTCTGAGTCCCCAGACACTTCTTTCTTCTGCTGAATGTCAAACTCTGACCTCTCTGCACTTCATCAGCCTGCATGACCTACAATCAGTAATGCTTTTATTTAGTTATGGTTTTGAGTCATGAGTTTGTTGCTCATTTTTCTTAGTGGTGTTCACTAGTCTTCTCCCTTCCATAGTAAAAACTGGGAAAAGACTTGGTTTCTATCAGCTTCTACATTCCATATGATGTATCGATTTACATTGCTTGAGCAACAGCATTTCAGGACTCTTCTGCAGCTGGCTAAAGACACAGTAGTGCCATACATGGGGTGTTTGCTTTCGTTTGTCTAATTGGATATATGCTTTAGTTTGCAGTTATACACAGAATTATAAATCCAGATTTCTAAGCTGCATTAGGTTGTTTACCAAATTTCTTTCCTTTCTCTTCGTTTGAAGATGGGAAGAGCAAAATTATTTCTTGAATAATGATAGAAATTCTTATACCTGGCTTTGCAAGAGAGTTGTTGCCTGTTGATGTATGCAGTATCTTCACTATGTTCACTCAATCAGTGCCAAATTCTAACGGTTCACAGCTTTTTGCCTTTTCCCCTCCCTGCTCCCCTCTCCCCCTCACCCCCAGAGGACCACGTACCAGTATTCCTATACTTTATGGATTTTTTTATGTTATTGTTATTTTAATTATTGTGGTAGGGGAGAGGGAAGGGGGGAACAGAGTACATACAACAACTTATTACTGATGTGCTGACTACGTATTATGCTTTGGCATTTGAATATTGCTCTTTAATATTGTGACATTTCTGTTAGTTGGACTCATGATTACTGCTGGAAAAATTGTCAGCCCATCAAACAATGGCTGGGGTTTCTGTTTGGGGGTTTTTTGGGTTTTTTGGGTTTGGGTTTTTTGTTTGTTTTTGTTTTTTCTCCAGATTGATTACAAATCCATTATGTTTTCTTCAGCTTACCTGTTTTTTACTAACTTCAGGTAGAAGTTGGTTGTTTAATCTGTTCATATGCAAAATGCACATAGTAAGCAAAGAACCTTTCTTTCAATAATGTTTCCTATTGCTCACAAGTCTCTTGATTATTGTGTTGAAAGTTTTAGTGTAGATAATACTTCAATCTGATAAAAGACTTCAATCTTTGGTCAAACTTCAAAAAATAGAAGATGAAGGTTTCTGAGATGAAATTATCTTTTATAGTGTGTTTTTTTGCTCCCCTTTCAAATCTACTTCAGGAAAAAAAAATGCTGGAAGAATAGGCACCAATTTTAAGCTGTTTTTTGTTTTGGCTTGGTTTTTTTTTAAAATGGCCTTTAGGAAAGAGCTAATTTGTATCTTGGCATTTCCATTGTTTATTGCATTGGTGTTATACATATACAGTGTTTCAAATCGTTAAACTGTCTACAAAAAGCATGTTGGTTGCATGCTATTAACCTGAAAATTAATTACCGATTCACAGATTGATGGCAAACTAAGTAGTTCTTCTGACTTACCTACAGATGTCTTTGGCCCTTGAAAGGAATCAGTTTATTTTCAGAAATAGCCTGTTGTGTTCTGGTATTTTTCGATACATCAGGGATGATTCATTCTTCAAGCTGTGTAGAGGAGAGAAACATTAAATTCAGTGACTTTCACTTCTTCAAGGACTCAAAGGTGGTTCCAGGCGGCAACATCTGCCCTATAAACATTTTCCAAACTCAAAGTTCCTTGGTTTGGTT
Organism: Nestor notabilis; assembly: GCF_000696875.1. Lineage (NCBI taxonomy): Eukaryota > Metazoa > Chordata > Aves > Psittaciformes > Psittacidae > Nestor > Nestor notabilis. The sequence goes on along the minus strand of NW_009924151.1, from coordinate 125,914 downwards.
AGAGATTTATTAAAAATAAATGCATTGCACTTTACAAAGAGATCTGTGAAGGAGATTGCTCTAAGAAATCATTTGGCCAGGCCTGTGTTTAAATCGTCCAGCAGCAATAGCCAGTGGTTAGTGTTCTGGACTATATACTGTCAAAATTGCTAAAATCTTCAAACATTATTTATATGATATGAACTGATAGCTTTCAGTACTAATGGAATATTTTAGCACCCCTTGAAGTAAGTTATTTCAGCTATTTTAGTCTGTCATACATAATATAGAATACATGTACTAATTGTGGGTGATGACTCATTATTTCAATCAGAATTACTCATGAAGAAACTTTCACATGCACTGTTCTTAACGTCATGCAATGTTTGTCTGACTTCTTGTATTTCAACTTTTAAATTTTCTTGGGTTTTTTGAAGTTAGGATGCTTCTGATAATGCCTTCTTTTAAATTGAATTGCTTTGGTACATTAGTCTAGAAAAGGGTATCTATGTTATGGCACTTATGCTTACATTTCCTGTATGATCAAAGCTGTCTTTCATGATCATTCTCTATGGCCCAGTCTTTGCCTGAAGAATTACAACTTTGGTATTGTTGCACTGGTAAACCTGGCAGATTCTAGCACCCTGCTGAGTTAATATCCCAGGCCTTACTAGCGTGTTAATTTCAGCAAAATCTGAACTTCTGAGGAATGAGGAGGACGAGAGACCTTCTCAGTCAGCCTTAACTTTATGCCTTGATTTTGATGGTAGCTGATGGAAGTTTTCTGTGTGCACTCCAGTTGCATTCCTTGTGTTGATGATAGTTTGCTTGATCACAGAGGGCTCTGCAGGAGCAGCTCAGCAGGCTGTGATAGTAGTAAGAAGTGCTCTAGGAAGGACATGGCCATAGAACAGGAAAATGAGCTCCTTTGACTTCTCTGGGGTTGATCATGGGGAGGCAGAGATCAAATGGACTGCCTTCTGTTGCTGGGTTGTGTAGATAATCAATAGCTGTGGTGTGTGGTAGTCCTTAATTGCAATGTCAGTGTTGACTAGCCTTCAGAGCTCTTTGACAAGACAAGTCTGAACTGAAGTGGGCTCATCATCTTCCTCCTCCAGTTTTCCTTGCTAGTGCCTGATGCCTTTATGCTGTTGCCCCACATTCCTGGGGAACATAGGATTCCTCTGAGTTTGGTATTGCTTATCTTGTTTTTTGTTGATTTGTCAGTCATCCTTATTGTGTGTTCCTGTTTACAATCTCTTATACTTAATCTTATCCTCTGTCTGGGAGCTTTTTCTTATCTGGCTACCTCCTGTGTGCAACTGTGCCCATGACTGTTTGCCACTTTGGCATTCACATTGTTCACATACTTAAGTAAAATGCTTATATATTATGTCTGGCTATGCTATTGCGATACTACAGAATACTTGCATAATGTTGTTAAACAACAGTTTGTATGCTACTATGCAGCGATCTAATATTAATTATATCCTGATTAGTACATTTACAATTTGCAAGTGTCACAGGCCTCTGTTTTGACTGTGGTACAGACTGTGTTTGCCTGTCAAATAAGTTTTCGGTACTAAACCTGTTAGGATGTAAAAAGGAATGAAGTTTGCATACGATGGTTGCATGATTATGGAAATTTTTTGGAAAGTTTGCTAAGCTCATTTTCCTGGAAAGACATACCTGCAGATAATTTAAACCCATCCTGATGTCTGTCATTGAATTTCTGCGGTGTTTGAGCAGAAACAGAAATGTTTGGGTTAGGATTTAGCACACTGTTCTGCAGATGAGATGTTCCTGTAGCCAAGTAGTACTAAAGTGTATTATACAAATCCCAAATGCTCCACACAGCTTGCACCTGATGTAGAAAAGTTGGTATTGTAGTTGTTTCACTTGTTTGGAGTTCAGTTGTTATAGGATTAGCAAGGGAACGTATGGGGCATAGCTTGTATCCGTTGCCCCTGTTATCTTTCATGCCCTCTTGTCTTCTGCATCCTGTAGTTCCAGTATCTCCTGTAGTAAGATGTAGGATAAAAGTGGTCTTCTTTTCTCTTCTGATACTAGAGCCATTTCTAGCTTACCTTTTTTCCCCTCTCATTTACTTGTTATTGTGCAGTAGTGACAGAAATCAGTTTTTATATAAAGTCGCTTTTTTTATTCTCTGCAGCTGTGTTGGATCTCTGAAACAGCTGAATGGTTGCTCTCTGCTTGGATGGAGAGTCCAAGCTATGCAACAAAGTTGTATGTGCTCTCAATCCAGCTTCTACTCATGTAGCGTGGTACTCCCTTATGCCTTTGACCTTGATCTAGTTAGCTGATTCCCCCACTAAACTAGTCCTCTATATACTTTCAGTGCACTCTTCTACTATGCCTGGAAATTATGCATACCTTTTAACACTTAATTTGACAGGTTAAAAAGTTACATTCTAAACTTCTGGGTTTAGAGTTTAAAACTTCTGGGTTCTGTGCCACCTCTTGACTGGCAGTGGGTGAAGGCATATAGGCCAGAGCCTGCCTGATGCATGTGTAGAGTCAACAGAATCACCTAAAAAAAAATGAGGATTTGTTTATTTCCTCCTTCCCATCACCTCTCTTTGCTCTTTCCTTCCCCACTAGAACAATAAAATTCCTTTTCTTTTGAGGAAGGAGAAGAATGTCAGAATCACACTGTAAGGTTAATGAATCCTTAGACTTTGTATTGCCTGGGGAAAGAGGGCTCACATATATCCAGAGGGACAAACGGACTATAGTAAACAAGAAAAGCACTTCTGACAAGCGGCTATAATGGTTTTACTGTGTTTCATTTGAAGACAGGTCAGAGGTCCATAATGTGCCATTTTGATACTGCCTTTCACTGTTATATTGATGGAGAATGGACAACTTTTAATAGAGGTATAATGATTCACACTTCCCTTCATCAGGATCAGAGCAAAAAGTATCTGAGCTGCTTCAAGCAGTCTTATCAATTGACCTTTTAATGACGCTTGTATTGCTATAGTGAATCTGAGTGGTGTGCTGGCACTTGATTCTAAATACTTGACCCAGAAAATTTTTATTTATTGAAGAATTAAAAAATTTCCTGAACTTTCCAGCTGTAAGACCTTGAGTTTAGATCTTATCACACACAGTCCCGTCTACTCAGGACTGGTGAGGCACATCTGGAGTGCTGGGTCTGCTTCTAGGCTCCTCAGGACAAAAGAGACATGGACAAACTGGTATGAGTCCAGTGAAGTACCACAAAGATGATTAAGGACTTGAAGTATCTTATGTATCAGGAGAGGTTGAGGGCTGGGACTTTTTAATGTGGACAAGAGATGTTTCAGTGGGATCTCATCAATGTGCATAAATACCTGATGGAAACAGTAGAGAAGATGCAGCCAGACTTTTCTCAGTACTGCCCAGTGGCAGGACAAAAGGCAGTGGGCACGGACTGAAAATTCTTCTTAAACATATAAGAAAAAGTTGGATTTTTTTTTAATGTAAGGGTGATCAAACAGTTCCATACTTTGCCCAGAGAAGCTGTGCAGTCTCCATCCTTGAAGATATTCAAAACCCAATTTGATATGATTGGAAAATAGCTCTTTACCTGCCTGAGCAGGGGCATTGATCTAGATGATTTCCAGAAGTCCCTCCCAACCTCAGTGATTTTGCGGTTGTCTAACCTGGACAAATTTAAACCACTGAATTGGAAGTGTCAGTGCTTACAGTTACAGGCTGGAAGGGAGGGAAATCTTGGTTTTCGTGTAGCATTTTTTACTGTGTATATAATTACAGTGCTAATAATTATCTGTTTCCAAGAAAAAGGCTAGTGGGAAATATGTCACTCTTTAGAAAAGTGTAATATTGCAGGCTTTGTCATTCTTTTTATAATTTATTGAGAAAATCCTTTTTGGGCAAAGGGAAGTTTTCACAATCCATGTAGCAATCTGCTGAAATCCGAAGTTTGAAGCCTTTGCATGTGTGCCCTTACGTGCATGGGGCGCATATGTGGCCTGTTAGCTGCTGTTTTTCTGAGCTTATGTCTTTAATAAACAAATGCTGTACTCAGTCCTGAGTTAAATCAAATCTGAATTCAGCTTTGTTTTTCCATTGAATACAAAGTTAAAACACAGACAGCCCTACACAGAACTTTATCAAGGTTGCAGAATGAGCCGTTTATACATTAAGGTCTGCCAGAATGACGTAGTGTCTGTGATTGAAAGAGGTAATTCAAAGCTAGGATTGAATGTATAAAATAGGTGGCACTTTTATAACATTCAGGAAAATTGGGTTCAGGTTTTCAAGCCAGGCAGTAAAAGTAATGTGTATTTTTGATTAATTTGGCAATAATTTCTCTGTACCTCTCTTCCAGCTTGTGGACTGGAAAAGATAATGCTGTCTAGTCTCACTAGATTGGGTGATGGTTGTGAAGACAAATGCATTAATATTTGTAAGGTGCTTAGCTAATTTACTGAGAGCCCAGGAGTAAATGAATAATTTTGTATTCAGCCCAACATTTGTGAAGTAAATCAGACAGCAGACCATATGTTGAAGAGATAGGACAGAAAGAGATATCTAATAACCACTCCAGAAGTAAAGGATGTATCACTTTTGCATGACAGAAGGGACCAAAGTAATGTTTGTGGTGATACTGGTGACACATCCAGGTAACTTTAAATGCAGGGTTTGTGTATAATATATACAGTTTAACTACTATTCTCATGATATGTATAATTTTTTTTTTGCCATTTCTCACCTAAAGACAAATTGCATCATGGTTTTTGGTCTTTGAAAAAAGAAATCATGAGATCTTTTAAGAATGTGTTTCTACACTGATATTTTGAACTTCAAAATAGTCCTTTTCCACGTGTCCTGGGTTTGTTGCTTTAGTACTTTTTTGAACAGTGTTTGTGTTGCAGGTTTAAAATCACTTGCTTTTGTAACCACTTACCTGTTCTCAAGTTGCTTAAGGCTTGATGTGTGATGGTTTGGGTTTGAGTTTTTTGTTTGGGTTTTTTTTTTTGACATGTTGGACAAGACAAACCTGCAGTCACATTACTTAAAAAGAACAACAGCTCCACATTATTTAATTCCTGCATGTGGTTTGCTGTTTATGTCCTGGTACACATGTATATTAGAATATTTTAAACATAAAAGGAAAAAATGAAGTGAAAACAATGAATTACTGTGATATGAATACATGGTTTTATTTTGCAGTCCTTGTGTTTCAGACCGCATAATAGGCTTTCCTGCTGTGTGCTTGTATATTTTTTCTGTATTCCACATTATTAAATCATGTTGAGAGCTTTACAGAGCTAAATGTCTGCCCTTTCGAGGTAATAGAAACTGTTTTGACATGTAAACCACTTAGAAGGCAAGCTGAGCTTTTTTAAGGGAAGAATTCTTAATGTGATTTGTAGTGTTAATTTGTTTTGAGACTTGAAGTGGTTTTGAAGTAGAACTCACCAATGCCTTTTCATTTTTTTAATAACTTGAGTTGGAATGAAATAAAATTAAACTGTATTAAATTCTCATCTTTATCATTTTAGTGGCCGAACTGGAAAAATTCGAGTGCAGTCCCTGAAAATTGGCTTGATGTCTCTTTCTAAGGGCCTTCTGGAAGAGAAATACAGATGTAAGGACGAATATATTTTATAAAATGCTTACTTTATATAATTAAGTCATGCAGTATGACAAAACACATTGTAGCAAAATTTGTAGTAAAACATTTCTCATGCCTGTAGCAAGACAGTTTTCTTGTAAGTAAAATAGAATTGCTGTTTTGATTATCATCAGTGAGAAAGTAGGATTTATATCCTGGCTGGAAAGTACTGATGTCAATTATGCATTGTCTAATGCGTGTTATTGCTCTCCCCAAAAACAAGGAGAATGTAGCGTGTGGAAGCTACAGAAGTATTCTCTTTGAGTGATTCTATTCTTTTGTGTGTGTGTGTGTGTATATTTTGCTTAGGGAAAAGTCAAGCAAGTCGGTGTTGATTGTGTCCGATAAAGCATCAAAATCCGCCAGCTGTGTTTTGTGATCTATGAGAATGATGATCTGAACTCTGAAAATAGTTTTCCAGTATAGGTGCTTTCTGCTAGAATTGTACCATGAAAATTTAGATTGTGTTAAGTAATTTTGCAAGCTTGAGAAATTCCGAGTAGTATAAAAATACTTCACAAAATAATTGTGGGAGCTGAAGCGAATTGAGTAACATTGTGACAACCTCTCCTGACAAATACAGAACAAGAGATTTAACGCTATGTAAGAGCATCCTAGATTGACATAGGATATGTCCATCTAGTTACATACTATCCACGTCATCTTAAAATTGCTATTCTTTGCAGTAGTTACTTGACACATTTTGTAAACACATGTAAAAGATATAGCAACTGTGTACCACTGGAGCTCTGCAACAATTTTAGCTTTCCTTAGAAGCATTTGTGGGTAATCTCGGCTATTAACACTGAGCAAAAGTACAGGTATCTTATGCATAAGAACATATTTGGCCATCTGACTGGCATACTGAGCCTTTGGGGTTTTTAGTTGCTTTACGTTATTTGACATATCTGTGAATAAATCCATAATTAAAAGAGCTTGGCAGAAATACCTTTGTTCAGTAACGGCAATTCAGGGGGTAATCTGCCATTTGGTGAGAAATAAAAAGTTTTCATAAAATATGGGAGTGAGGTTGTGCATAACAGAAAAATAACATGCAAAAAGATGGCTCAAAGATGGCTCAAATCCCAAACCTGTGAATAAACTCACTAAATTACTATCAGTAATGAATTAATATACTTACAGACATTGAATACAGGTACTGAAACAGAACAAGGAAATTACGATGTCAGATTCATTTTTATGTTGTTGCTTTGTGTCTAGTAGTAAAATAAAAATGGTGGCTGCAGTTTTGTATAATCTGTACCATACAGTTTTGTATAATCTGACCATAATGGAAATGCTAAGTGTTTTCAAAAAAGTAAGTCACTTGGAAGGAAGAGTGATATACCCAGATATGGGTGTTTAATACAAGTTTTTAACCACTCAATTTTAGTGGTCTCAAATATTCTAGGAAGGTAAAAGTTAATCATATCAGCAAGTGTTTGCAACAGTAAAAAATTTAATTTGTGTGTGTGATTATTCACAGCAGGTTTTATGCCTAGTCATGCCATCAGGAGACAAATGATGTCTTAGAGAGTGTGAATTTCCTGAGGGACAGCAAGAATTCTATTCTCCCTGCCTTTTCTTTAGCTTTAGAGGTGGAGAAATGTCATATCACTGTGTAATAACTGGGAATACATTTCCGAGTGCACTTCACTCTTACCTGGACTCATTTTTAATCCAGAAAGCTCAGACTGACAGCAGAAACAGAAAACACACATGGAGTTTGATTTATTGCATTTTGTGAATAGATTTGTAGATTTTTGGGTCATATAATTTACTGCATAAAATTGTCGGATTTGAGCTGAAAAAAGAGGGCTACTTCAAGTAGCCAAATCTCAGCTGTAAAGCAATTCAGTTATTAAGTGATGTAGAACATCCTTGGAATATAATTTTTTTACTGTTATGTTTATGTTCTTAATTTTCAAACCGTTTGGAACTAACACTGTGATAGTAAAGAAAAAAAGGAATGTGGATCCTATCTTTTAACAATGCAACATAAAATGTGTATTGTGGACATTTCACTACTATCTTATTACCATTTTTGAAGGAATGTAATAAACTTTTCAGCATTTTCAAGTATCCCCTTCTATACCAGCCAGTTCAGTATGTTTTTACAGGTTTTTGCAGTTTAAATCCCATTGGCTGTCATCCTCGAAGTACAAGTGTGAGGCTGAATTTAATGTAAGATTAACTGATCAGTTTTTTTCTTGTTTCTGGTTTTTTCCTGTGGCTCAGGTCCAAATAATCTTTTCTTTCACTTCCCCAATCATTCTTTTTGTCCTTTCAGTAGAGTCCCATATACAATTTAACATATATATCAATGTATTTTATGTGTAAACTATTTAAAATAGTTTATGGCTTCTGATGTTGCTGGTGGGTAACATATGAGGTCCCTTTTCCCACTGGCATGATTATGTTTGGGTGCTTCCAGTCAGAGCTAAAACAAGCTTCCTTACATGTTTGCTACTTGAGATCTGCTCTCACCATGCCTCCTTGGCCAGGGAATATCTTGTGGGGTAATTTAAGGAGGTAGAACAGAAAGCAAAAATATTTCAGCTTTCCATACCTTTAGTCTAGGAGCTTCTGCTCCTGTGTGTCACATCAAAGGCATTGAGGATTCTTGGAAAAGAGGATGCCATCCATGAACTCCTTTGCACTTGGACACTCACTAGTTATGGCACAGCTGCTGCCAGTGTTGTTTGTTTTTTAAGTGGAGTGTTTTGATGGAGTTTGAGTTCTTCAAAGGTATTTGATTTCCTACTTGGATCAACCCTAGCTAATCACTTTGCCTGTTTTCTTTCCTGTCATGTAATTTTTATCTCCTTTTACTACCTCCTCAATCAACCCAAGTTTTAGGGCTTAGGAAATTACTTCATCTTCCTCCCAACTAAAGCAGTTAATGAATTATTTTTCTTTTAGTTTCCGCTATACACTGATGCAAACAGAAAGAATGAAATGGGCATTTTCATTATTTTTAATTTTTTTTTATCCTATGAGTTTTTTTAAACTGACACTTAGAAACTGGAAAACTATCCCAACCACAGCTGAAGAGGCTAGCCAGGGCCTGGGTTAGCTAGATGAGCCTGGAGCCATGCAGTACTTGTTCCATCACTGCTGTTGTCTGCGGGTTTTTTTTCCTCACCACTGAATGCTGAAAATGCTGTAGAGTTTGTTTCACTGGTCAAGAAAGGGGCAAGAAAAATAAAAGAACCTCTAAAACTTAATTCAGTCATCTGGATTTCTCTTTTGTGAAAATCCCGTCTTCTGCCTCGGCCTCCTTTGTCAAGATAAAAAGTATGACCAGACTTTCTGAAGCACACTGGCAAAGCTTGACTATTGCTCCAAATGAAAGGCAAACCAATTTACATAGTGTAATAAAAGAGTTTCTCTTGAGTGTTTCTGAACAAAGCTTGTCTGTTTTGCAATCAGAAGTGCAGTCAGACTGAATTTTCAACTTTCATTTATTTCTAATCTATTAATGGTTATTCTGGTGGGAAACATGAAAAGTAGGGGAATAGTGTATTTTTTTTCTTTTAAGATTACTTGGAGCTTTAACCCAAGCCAGCCAATGAGTGCAATGGTATATATGGAAATTAAATGAGCCAGTGCCTCTTGCTGGTGTTGCAGATCTCTTCAAGGAGGTGGCAGGCCCCACAGAAATGTGTGACCAGAGGCAGCTGGGCCTGCTGCTTCATGATGCTATCCAGATCCCACGGCAGCTAGGGGAAGTGGCAGCCTTTGGCGGCAGCAACATTGAACCTAGTGTGCGCAGCTGCTTCCAACAGGTAAGATAACAAAGACCTTCATGTAAAAAAAACCCTGTCTCTGAAGTCTTAAGATTCACTTTCACATGCTGTAGAAGTAAAAGATGAATTTAAAAACATCCACTGAATTTTTGCACAGAAATGAATATGCTTCTGCAACTGAATGTAGGAAGTTATTGTAAAAATGCAGCTGTTAAAGATGGTTTATGGTTTAGGAGAGGATCAAACAAATTACATTTAGCAAAAGAGTATATAAATCTTTGTCATTTTGACAATATTGGCTGCTCTAAAAGCTGTTAAAAAATTTGTAGCAGCCAATTATCCTGCTTTGCATCATTCAAAGCAACCTGATACTGTGAGAACAATGTGCTTTTACTTGCTGGAACAAGACGTGATCTCAGCAGAACAAGAGGATGAAGTTGGTAGTAATTTTTGTCCTTGTGCATCAGGAAATTATTTAGCATTATTTTACTGACAAAAGAGCTTGCGATTGCATGAAACTTCATGCATAGTCTCTTATATATCGTGAGCCTTTATGCAGCAAATCAGAACATGGACTAAAGCTGTCTTACAGCCTGCTGTTTAGCTCCACAGTACATGCAGGGGGTTAATTAGGCTGCAAGGAGTGTCTGTCTGTTTAAAGAAGATGAGAACGAAAAGGGGGATGTAATGGAACACAACCCAACTCACATTTTGTCAAGGATGCCTAAGGCTCAGACTGTTTCCTGGTGATAACTATACTGCTTGAGTGTGTTATTTCTGTGAAAGTGGCTGCTTTGAGTATTGTCAGAAATTATGTATGGATTAAAAATTCACTGTGGCATGGATAAAACTACTGACTAATATTTCCGATTTTATTGAATCAAGTACTAAATGTTATAGTGAACTTTTAGAGCATTTTTCTTCTGCCATTCTTTTGTAGACATTTCTACATTTTCAGTGCACTGAAAAACTCAGTTGTGCTAACTTTTTTTCAGAAGTATTAGATTCACTTCTGGACTCTGAGATACTGGAATTGGAAGAGTATTGTCCAGATAATGAATAATTTGGTAGATACTTGTGGAAGTTGGTTTCACCAATTAACCATGTAAAACTTCCCCTGAGGTTTTAACATTTCTGCTTCAGAGAATAAGGGATGGTGCTTGATGTATCTATCACTTGCCTCAAGTGGTTCAAGTCATACTGAAATAAATTATTCATTTGCTAGTGGCAGGCTTTTTCTGTCACAGAGGAATGATCTTTATATCTCTCAAGGATCTGCCCCATCTCCCATGCAGTTCAATTATGGGTAAGGGACACTAGGAAGGTAGTGTTTAAATACTTTATGTAATGTTATGATTATACTCATGATAAGGTTGCATCCCTCATCTCACATGAATAGCTCAGTGTCTAGTCATTAAGAAAGCATAGAGAAAGGTTGCAGCTGCATGACAGTTATCTCAGACTAGTGAAAAAATGGGTGTTTTGCTGGTGGGGAAATCAGTGGCAGGTTTGGTTTAGGGTTTTTCATGCCACTCCCTCTTACTGGCAAAATTTACTTGATCTATGAATAGGTTAAGAAGCCTAATGTTGCTTCTTGTCATGTGTTAACATTTAAGAATAACATTCATTTTGGGTTCTGTTACTTCCAGTGAGCTCAGAAAAATGATGTCTGTTCTTATTGCTGACAATATATCACAAATGCATTTGTGAATATAACACCTTTACAGGTAGCCTTCTCCAGTGGCTGCAACTTAAAGAGAATATGGAAGCATGTTTGCTTCTTAAAACAATCATGCTAATACTTTAGCTGTTCCATATTCTTGCAGTGATTTCCTATAAGTGGCAGATTTCTTTCTCATTATTTATTTATGTACCTTTTTATTTTTGTGGGGTTTTTTAATGTGCTATCTTGAAAGAATACTGTGGGCTCAAACCACTATAAAAAAAAAAATTGCATGAGTCTCATGGCAATTAGTAGACTTTACTGACTTTTAGCAGTCTGGAATTGATCCTAACTCAAAAGACAACCTGTCTGAACTGCAGAAAATCCTTCCCTTTCATGCTCCCTTACTTCTTTCTCAATTCCTTTTCTTTCAAAGATGGCTTTACTGTGGACTTCATTACTCCTTTGCTATACACTCCATTTTTGTTACCATCTGTCTCCTCTATCACAGCCACATCTGTTTAGTGCTCTATAGTCTTACTGGCTTAACTTGTTTTCTTTATTTGAATTTTCATTGAGGATTTTTCTTTTACCCTGTAGCTGGTTTTACATTAATGTGGCACGGAAAGGATTGATGCAGGTGGTTTGGTTTTGGTTTTGTTTTGTTTTTTTTTTAATTGAATTTGAAGGAAAATCTGCTTGTGTGTGTTGTTTGGTTATGTTGTTGTGCTTTTTTAAATTTGAATGTGGGGTTGTTTTTCATTCTTTCTCTCCACAGAACCACAATAAGCCAGAAATAACTGTAAAGCAATTTATAGATTGGATGCGCTTAGAGCCACAGTCTATGGTATGGCTACCAGTTCTACACCGTGTGGCAGCTGCAGAAACAGCAAAACACCAGGCCAAGTGTAACATCTGTAAAGAGTGTCCAATTGTTGGCTTTAGGTAAGAGGAGAGGAATTGCGTGCAAAATGTCTCTGAAAATAGCCACACTTTTAAGTCTTCCAACAAGCACAATTCTGTCTGTTTGTTTTTCCACCATTTTCCTGCTTTAAGATGAGATCTGCCACGCATGGCGAGGCCACAGTTTGACATGAGCTATTGTATTTCTGGCTCCTGCAGTACTGCTGCTAGGCACCCAATGGTCCTTTTCCTGACCAGTATGCCGGGCAGGCTGTCATCAGGTGTTTTGGCATTAGTAGAACCAATAGATAGCAAATGAAGCATAAATGTACCCCATGATTCTCTGTGTTCCGTTAGCACAAGAATAAAAGTAGCTGATCAGTAAGAAAAGATGTGTCCTGCCTGCTAGCTCTCCTGCATAAGGCTTGGGAAACTAACTCATGCCAGGCAATATTAAACACCCTTCAACAGCGATCTTTCCTTGCTTAGCAGAAACATTGATATGTTATTGTGATGAGGCTTGCACAGTTCTTGCCTAAAGCATTGCACATGATTAAACTTCCATCTGTTCAAAGCGAGCTGTGAATTCTAAAAAAAAATAATTAAAAAATTGATGATACTGGGGATACTTTCCATGTTAGTCTCCTAAATATGAAGTGTCATCAGGCATGAGGTAGTTGATACCCTTAGTGAGTACTGTAATGACTAAAACGCATTTGTGAATTGATTACTCCAGTGTGTAATTATTTTTATTTTTTTGAAATATAACTAGCTTTTTCTTTTGCTGTGGTCATGAATTTGAGTGTGTTATTTAGGAATGATATAAAGCAGTCTTTCTTGTAAGTGATTCTGAGACTTTTCTTTAGATATCTAGGCAGATGAGGTAAGTTTTGTTCCCCATGCTTTCTGTTTCTCCTTCTTTCTGATGTTTTAAGTGATAAGAATGTGAATCCTAAGGTCAGGTGTATGTCATCTTGCTTCAGGCATGTAGGCTTTCGTCTGATTGAGCTAGCAACCCTCATCTTTTACTATAAATATAGATATGTGAATACTACCAAAAGTAATCAATCTGTTCCAACTTTGTTGCCTGTCTTAAGAGGAGATGAAATGCTGAATGTTCCTACTTTTCTTAATGCTTGAGGGAGCATAGGGTAACAAAGGTCCAGCTCAGATATCTTTTAGATGCCTAAGTTGAATCTTGTACATTCTGAAATATTCTGTGTAGAGAAAGAGGACAAAGAGATAGGTAAGATGAGAGTGAAAGTCAAAGGAATGGCTTATTTTAAACAATTTCTCCAACATATTTAGAGATCTACAGTAACAGAAGCATCTAGCGTCTTAGCAGAAGGTAGATGTAGCCATTTAATACACAGGCTCTGAGTAAAGATTATAAACAGTTGCATCAGCATCCTTAAAAGTGAATCTTAATGTTTATAGACACATATTCTCTTGCAAAACAAAACATAAAACTCATCCAGGGAAAAATGTGGATTGGTACTGAAAACTGCTCTCAGGAAGCAATTGAATTTAAATTTTATCTATGCAGTAGCTATTCTGTTTGATTCTGTTAACTCATTTAAGTTTCATACAAAAAATATAACCTCATCCAGTCAGAACACCCATAATATAAAAAACAGTGGGTGGAATCTGGAATTGAATTGTTGCTTTAGTCACCTTTAGTTTTAAAAAAAAAAATCGTGTTCCTGGTGGCTACATTTAATACAGAGGAATACTGTGTATGTTTGTAACCTTGTTTATACATATAAATGCTCTTAAAAAAAAAAAAAAAAAAAGAAAGAAATGTAATTTTTTAAAACTTATTTTTATTTTTGCAATTCATGAATTCTCAAAGAGATTTTCTGAAATCTGTTTAGAACTTCTGAGCATCAAAATTATACACAAACATTTAAGCTAACTGGTAAATGTGAAAACATATAAAATTAAACCAGTCTGGTTTATATATGTTTTTTCTGAGATACCATCTGAATACTAAAGAGAGGAAAAGAAAAACTAAAGCAATATAGTTTTAAGTAATCCTGAACCTTAAAATTACAGCTCTTCACGCTCCATCAATGAAGTTGATACCTGTAAGATTTGCTGCTGCAAAGCAATTTGGGCAACAGATGATTGACGCTGGCTCTCTGTATGGCTATAGGAGGCAGGAATTTCTTTTAAATACTTAATGAGGTGACCTGTGTGGTGTAGGAAGGTTGTGTGAATTGGACTAAGAGGGCTGCAGGTTTCCTTTGTCCCATGCAGCTGCTGCAGTGGCACTGGTGCCCCTGGGTCAACAGCTGTGACGAGCATTGGCTGTGCCATGTCCCGGTCACACACACCGGCACACTTGAAGGTGCTTCCTAAACTAATCCCAATAAAATGTGTCCTTGTGTTGCTGCTGCTGCTGCTGAAGAGCTTTGTTGAAGCTTAGTAACAAGTAAATATTAGAATTAAACTTAGGAAGCTCTAATCACTTTGTTTAATATCCCCATAGGTACCGGAGCTTAAAACATTTCAACTATGATGTCTGTCAGAGCTGCTTCTTTTCTGGCCGTACAGCAAAAGGGCATAAATTGCATTACCCAATGGTGGAGTATTGTATACCAGTGAGTACCAGTTTATTGACAACCAAGGGTTTGGTTTTGCATTGTTTGAGGTCTCAATTTTTTTCATAGTCTTCTGCCACCTAGATAGTCTGGCAGGTTTTCTTTTTCATATGTTTAGTGGGGCTTGTCTTTCTACCTTTCTCTTTGGAAGTTGTCAGGGACTTTGCTAGTGCTGCTGATTACATGTGGGTGGTGTTTGGATTATGTGGGAATGGGTACAAGTATCCATCTCTGAGAGAATTCGAACTTTACATTTGTTTTGTAAAGACAGCTGGAATATTAAATGTAATTACAGTACTTGTATACTTGCGCACACACACTCTCTAAAATAGTGAGAACATGTCAGAGGAAAGGGACTCACGTTACTATTGCTATATCATAGTAAAGAATATTTTATATTCTACTAATGTACTTTAATATTTTTTAAGGTGCGTGATGTTTGCTTTCAGGTCCAACATTTGTTTGCTTCCTGAAAAATGTGGTTAGAAATATGTCATGTTTCATTCTGCTGAGTAATTACTGCTCACTGGGATATTTAAAAATTGGTGTGTAGCTGGGAAAAAAAGAAAACAGAATTAACAGTTTCTAATCAAAAATGATGTGAGGTTTGCTAAAAAGAATCAGTTTTACAACAGAGTATTTTCCTAATGAAATTTCAGATACAATTTGATACTGGTCATTTGCTTGCCTCTTTAGCCAATGTAGCACAAACAATATAAGCATATCTGAGACATATTTTTCTTAGATTCACTTGGGGTTTTTTTCTCCCTGTAAAGTTCTCTCAAACCTCATCTTTAGTTTATGTCATGGAGCAGAAATATTACTTTTTACTGCCTATAAGACACAGAAAATTCAGAAATGAAGGTATAAGGTATGTCAAAATAGATAATGCTGTCAGTCCTCAGAATCAGATACCCCCCTGGCTGCATTAGTCAAATATAGAGATTACATCTGGAATGGGGTATGATACTGTCCCTAGAACAGGGTAGCTTATTTCTGATGACTTCTAGGTTTTGTCTAAAGCAGAAGATTTGATACCAGAAAGAAATTTTCAGTTCTTGCTAAATATGTTCACATTGTGTAGCTGTGAACCATTTCATTTACAATACTGTCATACAGAAAAATATGTTCTGGAAATGGCTGCAATCCCCTCTGTCCCTGAAACTAGGAACAGCTGGTATTATAATGAAGATTTCTGTTACTGCTGCAAAAAGAATATAGTTTTAAAGCCATATTAAGTGCAACATAAGTCCCTTCTTTCCATGAAATATGGGAGGAATGAGGTGAATCCACTATGGAATACCAAAGGGAATAAGACAACATTCTTGATTAAAGTGAGTGAAGGAAGGCAAATATGTAGGAGGTGAAGGAAGGCAAATATGTAGGAGGTGAAGGAAGGCAAATATGTAGGAGGTAAAGGAAGGAAACTGGGGCAGTTTAAAGCAGAGCAGAATAAAAAACAGCATATAATTTAGGTGACACATAAAATTAGAGGTCCAGAGGTCCAACACTGACCCCTGTTAATTTGGAAGCTGAATATAGGAGTTTAAATTTTTCTAGGGTCCTGCTGGAAGTATGCTTTGCTAGCTCCTTATATGCCTGTTAGACTTCCATAATCAATACCTACATGCAATCCATTTTTACAAATCTCATCTGAATTATGTTCAGAATAAAGAATTGATTTCACAGAAAGAATCCATTGTTTTTTATCAGTATTTGTAATAATGTTCTGCATTTGGTGTACTTATTTGTTGCTAAACCTCTACATATTGAACTCATTTAATGCAATAAAATATTCCAGAATTGCAGAGTTACTAGAATAGCTTATGTTTAAATGGAGTAATGGCCAAAAATTAGCAAGAGAGCTGGGTCTGTGGAAAAAAAAAAATAAAAATAAAAAGAAGGTACTAAAAGCCAATGAATTGTTCTTTAGAATCTGTTATATTATAGTACAGATAGCCTGAATAGGAAGAATGCTCTCTTTTCTACCACATTAAAGGCTATTGGTGTTAAAAATGTTACTTTTGTGGTTGATGTTGCAAAGCAGAGTACAAATACATGTACTCATCAAACTGCACTGATAAAATCTAGGGGTTTTTTCATACTGTTAATGTATATTAATGCATTAATAACAAGAATACTGGCAATAATTAGGGGAAAGAAAATGAATCCCTGGTTAGTAAAGCTGGCATTTAGAACTGGAGCTTAGTCACAGATGGAGGGAAGTCATTTTAATTGTCTTCAGGTAAGCATTTCAGTGTTAGTGTATAAAGGGATTTCTCAGAAGCTCAGTTACTTCTACTTAAATTTAAAATTATTTGGAGACAGTCTAAGGAATCTGTTTTTAAAATTAAATTTGCAAGGGGATAAGTCTCCATTTTAATGAGTTTAATGATAATTGCATCAGGTGAGAATTGCTTCATAATTTCAGAATAGGGCTATTTGCACCAAATATATGTGTAGTTATTGCATTCTAATCTGTAATGCCATTTAGTATTCGCCCTGGCTTGCAGTTTCGTTTTCTTGATGCTGGAAATGCAGAAATTCAGTTATGTCTGTCTTTTTTTTTTTTTTTTTTCCATTCAGGATTTAGAGATGGGTGAGGTAATGAACTGAAAACATTACTGTTTCTAAGCAGTAGAAATGCAAAGTCATTGTAGTTATTGGTAGGGTTTTTTTCGCCTTTACTCTTTCTCTGAAAAGAAGGAGAAAGAGGATTTTTTTAATACAGATTTTTCAAAAGACGTGTAAAATTTTTGTAAGATTTTCCTAGCATCTAATTCAGGAATACGGTTACATAAGTACCTGCATGATTTATTTTTAGCTTTTTTGGAATGGAAATTCTCTCAGTTCTCTCAGTAGTCATACTTGTGTTATATCAGTGGTTGTTTGAATTTCAGACGGAAATAATAGTTATTGCTCCAGGTTTTTTTTCTCCAAACTGTTTCCACTTCACAACTCCTGTATTCCACAGTAAAGCTATAAAAGCAGCTTTTCTGAGGTAATGTACAAATATCAATCAGCAGTTCTGAAAATTTTATTGTTGTGAGTATTCTTATTTCCTAACCTCAGTATGAGTATAATCAATTTTTGTAGTTCTGTACCACTACACTCACCTGGCACAGCTCCTTTTTTTGGGAACTGTGTATTTGTAGCCTTTCTATACAAAATGATGGCAGCAAAGGTTAGCCCCTTCATCTTCCAGATGACCAGTATTTTATTTCCCTGAAAGAGCTCAGAATGTGATAGGCAAGACATCAGAAGTTATTGGTTGAATGATAGTTCACCCTAGACTGAAAATTTCTTTTCAGGCACAATAAAGCTTATCTGCAGTAGTGCCTATGAAGACTTCTCCTCTAGATAAGTCATCTGAAAATTTAATTATTACTGACATCCTGAGAAGACAGATATATTCCTGAACACTAAGCGGCCTCAGTGTTTTATAAGCAACAAACTGACATAAGTCTGTAGTTTCATCTTAACATACTTATCAATGCACCAAGCATGATGCTTCACTGTTATCAAGATGAGACTGTTCTGTGGGGAAGATGAAACAAAGTATCAAGAATGGTTGAATCTGGCTATTTTGCATGAGGAACATTGCTTCCAGCTGTGGAGTTCATAGATTACCCTTTGCCTTGAGAAGAATAGCTATGTTGTCAGGGTGGTCTTTGATATGTAGCAGCTGGACAATGTGCTTTCCTCTAGGTCTCATTCTTATGGTTATTCAGATAGCTGGCTTATGTGATCTGCTACCCTTTTGCAACTTAATTTGTTAAATTCCGAGATAAATTAGTTACTTTTGAAATCACAACGTAGTTTCACTGGAGTAAACTAAAACGGACACAGTTTATAATCCGTCTCTCTGTGAGAAATTGCTGTAAAATGCCCCTATTTGAAAGTGGTCACAGAAGGATAATCTTCACAAAGTTATGCAGTGCAAACATCACTGATGTGGCAGTGACAGCCATAAATACAGTTGTTACATCTGTAATAACCTAATTTTTGTGGTATCCTTTCTCATGCCTCTGTCGAGGGATGTGAAATGCTTTGTTGAATGGGAATGAATGTATGCACTTAAACTGGTATTTAAGTTACTGGTGAATTGTATTCTTAAGTGTCAAAAAAGAATGGAGGAATGAAGTATCTGTCTCTTTACCTCTGGGGAGTTTGCCAGCCTCCGTGTGGTACCTAGCTGACAGCTGCTTGAAGATGCAACTATCATCATACCTGCACATATCGTAGCTCTTACCCTAAGTGGATCTGAGAATTTTGTTTTCAATCCGGAACAGTCAGGCTTATGGTACAAGTTATACCAGATGTTACAAATAAATAAAATGTCAAGAAATAAAAATATGGAGATGTAAAAAAGGGGTTGGTTTGTCTGTTAAACTGCAAACCTTAAGATTTCCTAATGCATTTGAAGAGTATCAAATTCAGATATCCCTACCAGGGCTTCTATTAAAGAATCAACTAAAGCCCTTTTAAATGACATAGATGTCATTTCTATTTCTATACTCATGTATATTAGAACTGCTCTTTCTTTTTATGTTAGACATGGTATAAGAAATGTAATTAGGAGAATGATGACTTAAGTGGAGAGTAGTCTTTTTACATAGGTAGGTGCAGTGAAAGCAATGGGAAATTGGTCTTTCATTATCACTTACTATTTTTTCTTTGAAAAAAAGAGTATAGTGAGAAATAAATATAAATTTACAATAAATATTGTATATTCTTTATTCACATGTTTTTTATATTTATATTTATTATAATCTTTATATATGAGCTAATTTAGAACTTTCCATCTGGTTTATTACATTCTTGGTGGTGCTTTCTCCCAACAAAGATTTGTTCTATTTCTAATATATTAAAATTGTATGCCAACTGGGTTTTTTAACTTACATATAAAAAATATGCCTCAGCATATTCTCTTTTCCACTGCTTTCCATATAATCCCAGTTTCTTAAATTTGTATTGGTTTCGAAGGAATTTTATCTGGTTTTAAATTGTGACTTATGACTCCACTTGTGCCTGGCTGGTATATTGAAGAGTGCTAATGCTGTTTTGTCAGTTTTTACAGATTTTTGCCTTGAGACCTTCCACTACAGATGGTTTTTTAGTTATTTATATGTGCCAGCCATGGATCTTAGTTATTCCTTCCTGAACTTTGTCTTGTTCTACAAGCTGACATTTTAAATCAAGTTTGAAAGCATGGTCTTTTGGCTGAAATTTTCGGTGAAGGAAAGGATTTTTTTTCCTTTGCTTCCAGAGCAGTTCTGTAACTATGTTGGTATTTCTGCTATCGATTTGTGTGGAAATAGTCAAGATGTCATTATATAAGGAAGTGTACAAGCCACCTGTTGGTTTTAATTTAGTAGATAGTTTCTATACAACAGTACCTGCCCATTCCTTTTTGAAAGTAAAATATTGTAGTACATTTCTCTCGGCATAATTTTGGATTTGATTGTGTAGTGTGGTTATATGCAAAAAAATTAGATTCCAGGAGTTGCATCTTAGTTGTATGTAAATTAAAATAGTTCTTCCAAATCTGCTCAAATATCACTGGTTAGTACTTATTGTCGTAAGTCAGTACAAATTCATATTAGTCTTTCCAAGGAACTGGGTCAGGCTGTCGTACCAAATAAAGAATACACCAGAGGAAAAGTTTGGCAGCTCAGTAGACATTTATTTCTATAATGTGTAGGTACTAAAACTTTCATTCCTTGGCTTTGGGACAGAGTTCCATCTGCTGAAGTTACTGTTGCGTGAGAACAAGCAGCCCTTTGGGCTGCCTCATGTTCCTTGTTTGGATGATGCAGTAACTGGAGCAGATGCTTTCTGAGAATGATTTTGTGAGCCCTCCCTGAGTTCACCTGTATTAAAATTTGGGAGTTCAAACACACCATAGTCCCAGATTTCCTCAGTGTGTTTTTACTTGCTAAAGCCTCATGTAAGAAGCTCTTACCTACATAATTTTGATTATCTACTATTTTTATTGCTCGTCTGATCTGCATAACAGAGTTTGTAACTGCGTATATTATACATACATTAAAATACGTAGGTTAATAGGGAAACATTTTTATGTTTTGCCAATGAGAACATAATCAGAGAATAGTTCGCCTGCCCTGCTTCTAGGCCTCTTTGTAGTATGTAACAGAAACAAATCACAAAACTGAAGTCTTTCACTCTGTTTTCCCTATAGATATCCATCCACTTTAGCATCCTTTTTGTTAACCGGCTTCTCCCAAAGCAGAGGGTAAAGAGATAACAATTTGTAGTTTGTTACAGGGTTTGGGCTGAAAATCTGTAGAAGCCATTACAAATCTTCAGCCAAAGCAGGAGGTGAATAGGCACTTTACTGCAGTTACAAGAGGAAATGCTTAACAGTAACTGCTACACCTGATGGGAACCATTCTGTTTAAATACTCAGTATACTCTGTAAGCTCATAAACTTTAAAGGCATACCATATACTATTTCTCCTTCCTGCAGATCTCTTTATCGCTGTTTTCACCTTGTATTTTATGTCTGCATGTTTTGCTTGTATCCCTGCTTTTGTAGCAGAAGTTAACTGAACGGTATTACCAAAGCAGTGCTGCTATTGTTGCTGTGATTATTTCCAGTTAAACTGATTTTTAAAGTAGTTGCATCAATTTTAATTGTGTTCTAAAGAACAGAAATTCATGGGGGGGGGGAGAGGATGGGGCTAAGTGCTCAGTTTTGCAAGAGGCTGTATCAGTGTGGATCTGTAAAAAAGCTGTTGGGGTGTGGGAGTTGCCAGTTGTAACTTGTGAATTCAGACATTCAGACTTCAAGAATCTTGTGGATAATTTTTGTACGAGTCGTATCCTGTGGTTATAAAGAGGTGACTGAATCAGTCTGTGAGTTTGTTACTTCAGGCATAATTGTTCTTACTAGGCCTGCATCTGACTGTGCATTTGAACAATGCCTGTACCATAGCTGTCACTCCATCCATAGAGGCGTTTTTTTGCTCTGGAATGATACAGATAATGGCAGAGCCCTTTAGGAAGAGATCTGGTATCTTGACAAAATGCTCATGGAAAACTTTGATACAAAGTATCATTTAGCACATTCTCCTCCCATCCCATGATGAAGTTTTCCAGGTCAAGTATAGAATGGGAAGCAGTAAGTCCCACTTTGGGAATATAGAGAGCTGTGTTTGGGGGGGGGGGGGGGGGGGTTGGTTTTTGCTGGTGGTGGTGGTTCCATTTTGTTTGTTTGCTTTTTTTTTGGTTGTTCGGTTTTGTTTTTTATAAACCAAGCCATTACTGTTAGCTGAATTTTTTTCAACACGGCCATTAACAAGTTTTTCTGTTAGTGCTGTTAGTCACAAGCTTCATGTGTAAGAGCACACTGTCAAGATTGCTTTCAATGGCTAAGAGTATCCCTTTGTAGCTGGCAGTGACTTGTCTTTTTTCTGACAATATAGACTTTTTTGTGTTTTGTACGACTGGTTATAAATATTTAGCTGAAGACTTGAACCCATTTAATTTTCTCTAATTTATGAAGTAATTGGTTATTCCAATGCATTTATTGGAATTTGAAGCCTCATTGTTCTCCGGTAGGAGAAAATTTGTAGATGCATTATTATTACTATTGTACCATATTTCAAGGACACTACATGGCAAGGGAGGTTGGAACTAGATGATCTTAAGGTCCTTTCCAACCCAAACCATTCTGTGATTCTGTGGATCTTAACATCATTAACATTTTGAAGTTTTTCATTGTATCCTTTTTCAGGACAGTAGCTGCATTATTATATCAATGCTATTTAGCAATGTTCATTTTTCATTTCTTTTAACTTTTTAAGACAACATCTGGGGAAGATGTACGGGACTTCACGAAGGTGCTGAAGAATAAGTTCCGGTCGAAGAAGTATTTTGCAAAACATCCCCGACTTGGCTACCTACCTGTGCAAACAGTATTGGAGGGTGACAACCTGGAGACGTAAGCTTGCTTATAGAGTAATTGCTGCTGGGATCACTGGCCTATTTCATTAAAAACGAAAAAGTGAAACCTGAGAAATAATCAAGAGCAGTTGTAGGGCCTGGGGCTGTATTATTTTCTGTGAATTGCTTTGCATTATTTGCAGATCTTCCCTATTTTTTAAAAAGTAAAATATTTCATACTTTGTTTTTTCGTAATCATTTTATCATAAAGCCATGGACTTTAGCAGGTCATGTTAGACTGGGCTGAATGACTGTTTAACAGAGAATGCTTTTGGGGAGAGCGGGCTTTTGGAACTACACTGCTTATTTGGTTATGTCAAAGTCCCTGGAGTTAGAAATCTGAGCTAATTATGTTCTTGCTGGCTTCAAGAAGCATAGGTGGACTAATAAATCAGAACACTCTTAGTGTCTCCACAGTATTACTTATGGTGCTGGCAGAATTACTCCACTTGATTTACTCACTTGGTAGTTGTCAGCAAAGGACACTCTTAAAAGAGCAAAATTAAGATGTGTTGACGTGGCGCTAGAAGTAGTTTCATGGATTGACTCTCCTTAACACCCTTGCATCTGTGGTACTAGCGTGTTCTCTGAACATACCACTGCTTAACTAGCAACAGTCAATGTGAAGCTTCAACATATATGCTCTGCTTGCATGCAACAGCTCAGTGCCATTTTCCATGCTTTGTTTTCACCAGAGGACTGTGTATTTTATTAACGATAAACAAACAAAACCTGTGCATTAGCAGTTTAAGAAATAGGAGGAAGTAATCTGAAAATTGACATTACTGGTGGCCTGGCTTCTAAGGAAGCAGCACACATTCAAATGTTAAAATGTTACTCAGCAGTGCAGTCTTCAGCTACCACCAACACAGGAAAGCACAGCTGCTTTGATGTAATGAAAGCTTGCAAATGGTGCCAGAAACTGTAATGTCAAAAATGTAATCACAGGTCAGGATAAAACTTGCATGGTCCAGTCATGTGGGAAATATACAGATAAATTGCCAGCATCATGCTGAGGAAACTGCTGGTATTAGTTCTTTCCCCTGCAGGTGGCAAAACTCAGTAATACATTCCTTTAAACTAAAAAAAAGAAAAAAAATCCTAAATAGTCAAGTGTCAGAATGTAATATAATATTCATTTACCTCTGGTATTTTTATGCAGAAGGGAGATAAGCATTGATAACTTTTACTTATGGTGGGGTTTTTGTTGGTGTGTGTGTGTGTGTGTGTGATTGTCCCCCCAGTTTTTTTGTTTGTAAATATATTTTCTAGTTAGTTTAAAATGAAAGCTCTGGTACTTGAGCAGAATTCAAATGAACTGATTATGATTTATGAACTGCAGTTCAACCAACAACACAAAATATTATTTTTATTTAACAAAATGAAGTATGTAAGTCAGTCTCCTCTCTCTCCATGATACACAACAGTATCTGTTGCTTTCTCTTTTGGAGGTCTGTTGTTGCTGATACAAATAACCTGGGTGGGTTTCTGGTTAAAATATTTTGTGTTTCTCCAGCTCTCTCTGCTTAAACAAGACTAAAGTTTTTTTGTTTCATAGTTTCTTTCTCTCTTTTATGGTTTGTTTTGTTTTTTTTTTTTTGGGTCTTCCTTACAGTCCTATCACTCTCATCAGTATGTGGCCAGAGCAATATGAGTGAGTATGCAGAACCCCTTTCTCTGGAAAGCTTAATATACTGGTTGTTTTCTTTTAGCTGAGTAGCGACTAATCTGATGTGCATGAGCTATAGGGCATGGCTGACCCAAAACAATAACCCCCTTGGCAATATTGTAAATGAATTTATTTGTCATCAGTCTAACTTTAAAAATAATGTTGTTTATATCATGAGTTGCTTTAGACACTTTTTTTTTTTTTTTTTTTAACTAGTCCTTCCCAGTCTCCACAGCTGTTTCATGATGACACACACTCCAGGATAGAGCAGTATGCTACTAGGTAAGAGATGCACAGTTTCTCACCAGTACACTGCATTTTGTGATTGATTCCTGCAGAATTATAAGGATACAATTCTCTATAATCAGAAGTCAAATGTTTTTAAATCGTTAGCTTCTGAATAAAGTCATAATAAATGTAAAATAGTTGCATTAAACCTATTGTCTGTCATACAGAACTGAAAATATTGCAGAATTACATAGGTAACTTGTAGGCCTGTCGCCATGAACTAGATTGGTTTGAGATGCTTCAAAGCAGAGATGGGCTAAATGGCCCTAGTCACTTAGGAGCTTGTCCTTACCCTCAGGGGATGTGTTGGAGCACCACATCCCACCCCAGCCAAGGTGGGACCAGGAGATCAACACAACTTCATCATACGTGTTGCTTTCATTCATCTTCCTTCAAACCTGAGGAATATTAACAAATGCACAGATGGGAAAGCTTGCTCCATGATAAAAGATGACACCAAAGTTCCCAATTCTTTAGGGCCTTGCGCACTGCTTTCAAAAAGAAGTTTAAAGATGCCTATGACAATGCATAACACACTTGCAAAAATATATGTGAAATTAAGATATCTTTATAGTAAAGGAAATAGCTCTATTTGGTGCAGTCGAATAGATGTGCACATCATTAACTGTTCCTAGATTTTTATGGATGTGTCTTTCTGTAAATAAAGCATATCTTTCCTAGAAACCTGAAAAGACAGAAAATTTCTGCTGTGATTTTAAAGAGCTGTATGGCTTTATATATACAGTATAATAATCCAGTCCTTTTAGATTAATCCCTTCCAGAACAAGGAAGCATAGGCAATGATTCTCTGTAATTACACTGGTTTTTTGTGTTGTTTTCCAGGACTTGTCTGTCCACAGTGTGATGTTATTTGCCAAGCATAATTTCAGATGTTGCATGTGCTATATTTAAAAAGTATTCATCCTCTTTTGTTAGTCCAGTTTTATAAAATTCAAAAAGAAAACCATCTGTGAAAACATCTCTTTAACTAATTTTACCATGAGAGTTGTGGTGATGCTAATGATAATTATACTAGAGATAGAAAATATACTTGTTCTTTGTTGTTTGGCAAGTGGAATTAGTTAATCATAGCACAAGTTTCTTGTAAAAGTTGTATGGATTATAGGTTTTTGTCACAAAATCTAGGAGTTTATTCTTATTCATGTATACCAAGATTGCCATATCTGAGCTGTTCCTAAGCAGAATTGATCTTCACAGTCTCTGTTTAAACTGTGCAGTATATTTCCTGAAAGTCCTGGTCTTTCCCTGCCTTTCAGGCTTGCACAGATGGAAAGGACCAATGGCTCCTTCCTTATGGACAGTAGCTCCACTACAGGAAGCGTGTAAGTAACTTATGCTCATTAAGGCTGCCAGTAGCTTTGGTTGTAGATGCATGATATAATCTTCGTAAGTTGTAACACAGGACTTAGTCCCAGTGACAGTAGCTAATAAGTATGACCCCAAGGGTGCCTGCATAAATTTCATTATTCCAAGCACCAATTGTAGAAATATGTCAAGTTCACTTGATGTTGTAAGGGAACTCTACATTTGTCAACCACTCTGCTTCAAAAGTGTGGATATTGAACGTGACTGGAAAAAAGTCACATCTCTGTACAGTTCTAGTTGGTATTCCAGAGTTCTAGTTGGTATACCTTTTCTGCTTTATCACAGCATAAAGAAAAAAAATCCTTCTGTGTCAAAGTGGACGATGGAGTGTGTCAAAAGCTTCTGACAACTCCCAGGACAATTTTCTCGCTGAAAAATAAATCATCTGTATTTTGAAGCCTCTGCAGAGCCTAAACAGTGCTGCTGTTACTTGTTTCTATTTCATTTTGCTGGCTGCTGATCATCTGTTTATACTTGGATATATAAGCACAGTCCTACAGTAGTTTTATTGAGGCCATTTCTTTTTTAATTATATGTCACTTTTATTCTAAAAACTTTCACTAAAATACATTGATGAACCTGAGAAGCACGGAACCCTTCGAATTACTGGTGAATTAAGTATGGGATTTTTTTCCAATGTAAAAATAAACCAATGTTTTAACCTTGGTTCTATTAATTAAATCAGTATAGTAGGACTCTGTTTCTTTTAATTTATTAGTGAATATCATCATCCTTGTAATAGAGGAAGTATAAATTGTTCAGTTTAAGTTAGAAAATGCTATTCTCAATAATGTTTTCATTTAATGTTTTAAAACCTAATAATGAAATTATTCTACCTATGAATGTACTAACAATTTGTGATTTAAAATACTTTGCTTCAGAAGAGCACATGACCACCTTTAAATGTTTCCTCTTTCCTGCTTAATTAACTCTATTTACATAACTAATTAAGCTTTTTTCATGTGTAACTGCTTTTATGTGTTTCTGTCATTGGTGCACTCATCAGTGAGAGAAATGCAGCCAAAATATTCCCTTTTGATTTCCCTTCCAAAAAAAAAAAGCAAACCCACTCCATACTGTCATTTGGCAGGAAAGCTGGAAACTTCAAGGCAGCTAAATGCCCGTACGCTTGATTGAGCTGTTTATTTTGCAATTAATGAGTCTACTCATACACAAAGACCAAACAACCATCCATCCCAAAGGTAAAAGAGGGGTCTATATGCTTAATTTTTACTGGCAAATTACGTGTTGTTTTTAATGCAATTTCCCTGCTCACCTATAAAAATGACCTTTAGTTTAAGAAAAAGAATGAATATGGTAAACTTGTATACCAACATGTGAGAGGGACCTCTGAATTTGTGTCTCAGTCCTGTTGTCTTAATGGTACTGTTACACAAAGTATGAAGAAATTTAGAGGCCTAGGAGGACAAGAAAGTGACTTTGTGCCCAATGGCATCTTCCATTTTATTTCCAGATAATAGTGCATTCTTTTACTAAGGTAAATACTGAAACACTCCCAAATTCTGAAGCTCTGTGGTGTAAAATTTGGAATTAAACTTACTGCCGTAGAATCTTCTAGGTTGGAAAAAGGTCTTTAAGATCACACTTTAAGAGCCCAACTGTTAACCTAGCACTGCCAAGTTCACCACTAAGCTATGTCCCTTAGCACCACATCTACATGTCTTTTCAGTAGCTTCAGGGACAGTGACTCAACCACTTCCCTGGGAAGCCTGTTCCAGTGCTTGACTGCCCTTTTAGTGAAGAAATTTTTTCCAGGGATATACAGAGCTCTGAAGTTTGGATCCCAGTTTGGGTTATATGTCACCTACAGCTGGAACATTGGGAATTTAGGATTATAATTCAGATCTATTTTTATTATATGAATGCATTTTGACATAGAAACGAGCATGGTGTAATCATTCTATATAAACTGAATTTGAAGGAGCAATCTGAAATGTGGATGAACATTTTTTTCAGCTCAGGTGGAACTCATAATTGGAGTTCTGTTCTCTAATCTTATTTTTATTGGTGTTCAAGATACCTTCAGTTTACTGTGAACATAGAAGAGAGTCATAGTTGCACAAAGCTACTGCTTTGGTCTTGTCGGGTTCACAAGTTAATCAACACTATTTTTAACACTCTATGCTCCAAAGAGTATGTGTAAGAAGTTTTCTACATCTGAATGACAATAAGATAATTTCTGATGTGAGTTAAACATCATGAGGGTGAGGTTTTTTGCAGGAATGTTTTGCAATGTGTCATTTGATTGAGAAAACATTCTTCAAGAAAATTTCTTGGGTTTCAACTAACCTGTTGTGTTAAATGTCATTATGACTACTTCTGTCTCCCTAACTAAGCTTTTCGAACCCTAGCCTCCCTTAAAAGTGTATGAATTCAATTAAAAAACATATTTTTCTCAACTGGAAAAATATTTGTAGATAGTGAAGAAAAGTCATAGTCCAGTAAATCTAGCTTCTTCACAAACATTCTAATGCTCTCATGCATGAATTTTCTGGTTTAAATATGTCAACTGAAAATATTTTTCCTTCATGTTGTCTTCTCTATATATTATGGAGTTCTAAATGTTTAGACTAGACTGTTGTGATGAATTTTCTTTGGCTTTAATTCACGCAAAAACATCTGTACCTTTAAAGCAGACTGGCCTCTTGACAAGTGAAGATGAGCAGAAGGAAAAAATGAAGCCTTTGAAAAAAAGAATAGTGTTGCTAACAGAAAGCTGTGCCTCACAATTTCATTGAATCACAGAACTGTTTGGGTTGGAAGGGACGTGAAAGATCACCTAGTTCCAATCCTTTGCATTAGACCAGGTCGCTCGTAGCCCCATCCAGTTAGGAAAATAGGACAAGAATGTAACTCTTTTACGCCTGTAATGTACAAAGTATCCCATCTAGCCCATACTGAAGTTAATTGACCTGAAAGTAGTAGAAATCCTTTCTGTATAACTCTGTTTAATATCTGTTTTCTGATTAATGCCTTTACTACCAATGTCTACAACACAGTTGATACCACTTTACACCCATCTAAAGGTAGAGTTGGAACACACCTGAAATTTTGTTAGGGAGATGTCACTCAGGTGCAGAAGTAGAAACAAGCAGTGAAGGCCAGTGGTACTTTTAGCTGGCATTGCCGCGTAGTGTGTCGCAAGTCAAATTGGAGCCCCAGTACATAGTATCTGAATACTTTGACATGATATAAGTGGTTAAAAGGCATCTTGTCACAATGAGAAATTAGTTCCACTTGATGACGAAATTAGGAGAACAAGTAAGTTAAAGCATTTTGGAGTACTTTCTGAACCTTGTTCTCAAAGCATTAGTAGGTCAAGGTACACTTTATTTTGACTAAAAGGCATGGTACTTAGTATGAGAGCCACAGGAAAAATGAAAATGATCAATGAAGGAGGCTCATAACTACCCCCATTTTACCATCTGAAATCTAATTTTGCAGTTTTCTTAATGTTTTAATCATTAAGAATCATTAAAATAATACACTGATGAAAATTGCCTGTTGGGAAATCTGAATTTTTCTTCCTATAGTGTAATCTTGAGGCAAGGGAAATTATATTTATTTGCCTTGCAAATAAATTTTTGCCTCTTACTTCATCCATGCATAATGCATGTTTTGGAATAGAACTCTTGAAAATGTATATCCAATCTATATCCAAAGAGAAGGCCATTTTTCCTGGATTTCCCTGTTGGGGTGTTCTTTTCCTTTGAGATGTACTACTTTTAAGTCTGACCTGAGACATCACTTTTACTGCTTTCTACTGTAGTGAAAAGCTGAAAAGGAACCGAAGTCTTTGCTGCTGAGTGACTTTGTGTAATTCTAGCTTTTTGTCAATGCATGCAGGGTCTTCGGGATAATAATCACCATGAAACGATGAGGAATGTATTTTGATGTTGTGCTTTTATTTTGGTTGCTGATTGCCATCTCCAACCAATTCTGCAGAAGAGAGCCAGGATTCTCAAACTGAAAGTGTTTGCATGGCATAAAGGATGTGTCACTCCCTTATGTTGTAGGACATTTTGAAGCCCTGCCCTGGGACTCCTGTGTTACTAATGAATCTGTGTTAGTTACAGCCATGAGCTTTGTTAGTGCAAATTCAAAATTCTGGTTTTTTGAACCAGTAATTTTAAAAGACAGAAGTGAAACACATGGTAAAAATACATTTTTTCTTCAGACTTCGTTTATCAGGCATTTCCTTCAACACATGAAAAAAATCCACTTTCAGCTTCCAGGTGTGATGCCTGAAAAAAGAGGGGTCAATATTCAGTCTGTCATGTACAGTTTCTGAGACTCTGAACCAGTGGGGGAGGAGGGAAATTAAATTTTCTCTGGACAGAATAACTGGGAGTCCAAAATATAAAACTATCTGTATTTAGCTGTGTTGATTGCATCTACTAGACCACAATACAGCAAAACTATCTAAGCATTTACTGTGTAAACTCTTTTTTTTAGGGAGTTTATAAGTTTCATTAAAAAATAATGTTACACCTAATGCAAAATCTTGACAGAGTATCAAAATTAACACATTCAAATAAATATAATAAATCCAGCTTTGCAGATCCTTGGTATAAATAAAAAAAAAAAAAAAAATCAATTTCAGAAGACCTACGTAGTTGTTTATAAATTAATTCGTTATCTTACAATGTAGGCAGCAGTTTTTTGATGCTTAATTAAACTAACGAGACTTAAACTACTTGATCACATGAACCTTTCTTGACAACATCAATACCCTTGCAGAAAAGAAGGCTGTATGTGTAGTTGCACTGTACCACTTACATTATTAAAACAGTGGTTTGAAACCTGGATGATAAAGCTGTATTCTCTCTGCAGTCTGCTTTAATACTCTTATTTCTGTGCATTTCTTGTTAGTAGCCCTGCTGTGTACCACAGAGTTTGAAGCCTCAAAAAGGGTTACATCACTTTGGCAAAACATTGGTTATAAGGGGTTGGTTGTTTTTTGTGGGTTTTTTTGTCAAGATAGTTAAAGGGTGGAGAAGTACCAGGAGGTTTTCATGATCGCATTAGGACCTGATCCAAACTCCATTAACTGCACTAGCCTTTGTTTTAGTTTTAACTGGACTAATGTAAAATACAAAATGAGTGATGATGAGTTTCCCTGAGATCACTCAAGTAGTGAAGAAAAAGCAGTTAGAGGCTTTTTTCTGTAGGCTGGGAAAAAAAGGAGCACTGTTCTGGTTGATTTTTTTTTCAGCTAACACTATTAGATATCCCCTATATTTTGGGGGGACTCAAATGCACATACAACCTCAATCACATTTTAATTATATAGCTGTACTTAATGAAAAATTCATTAAACTTATTCATTTGAATAGGAAGATCTATATTGCCATTTCTTCTCATGACTGTAGTACTGACTACAACCAAGACAGATAAGAAATAAGTGTACATTATTGCCTTTAAACTTTTGATTCATTGTTAAAAGGAGAATTCACTAACTAGGTTCCTTTTTCAATTTTACATGTGAACTTTTTGCAAACCAGGAGTTAATCACAGAAGACAGGATGAAGGAAAGTGATATGCGACTAGAGCTCTTCATACCTCTTTTTAACCTTTATATCATAATTAACTAATGTGGAATGGACTGCCATGAACTCTTAAAGTATATAGAACTTTCACAGGCTATAATTTTTTTGTTTGGTTGGTTTTGGTTTTCTAGATATAGTGTTAGTTGATGCATGTTAGTTTTATTGTAATAGTCTAGATTTTCAGATCTCCACGACAAGTCAGAAAATGGAAGACCACATCATAGCTTTAGGCAGATAGATAGTGAAAACTTATAATTGAGAAGAAATAGTTTAGTATTCTACCATATGACACTTCATAAGGTATGCAGTCTCTGTTTTGTAGTCAAGCAAAGAAGAGAATTTAAGGAGTGTTTTCTTCAGCATTCATACTGCTGCAGCAATTTATCTCTTAAAAACATGAATAGTTGTCATGGTTTAGACCCAGCTGGTAATTCAGCACTATGCAGCCATTCTCTCCCCCTCCCCCTTCCCCACTCCAGGCAGGATGGGGAGGAGAATCAAAAGAATGTAAACCCCACAGATTGGGATAAGAACAGTCCAATAACTAAGGTGTAATACAAAACTACCACTACTAATAGTAATAATTACAAGGGAAATAACAAGGGGAGAGAATATAAAACTCAAAGGGGAAAGAAAAAAACAACAATAAACACAAGTGATGCACAGTACAATTGCTCAGCACCCGCTGACTGATACCCAGCCTGACCTGAGCAGCGACCAGTCCCTTTCAAGTAACTCCACCCGATTTATATACTAGGCATAACATGCTGTGGTATGGAATACCCCTTTGGCTAGTTTGGGTCAGGTGTCCTGTCTCTGCTTTCTCCTGGCTTCTTGTGCCCCTCCTCACTGGCAAAGCATGAGACTGAAAAGTCCTCAATCAGGGTAGGCATTACTTAGTGAAGACTAAAACATTAGTGTGTTACCAACATTGTTCTCAGACTACAGCTGAAAACACAGCACTGCACCAGCTAATAGGAAGTAGAAAAAATAAATGTTACAGCTGAAACTAGGACAATAGTATATGTTTTGTTTGTTCTTGGTTTATTCTTCTTGAGCAAGTGAACTGCTTTTAGTACACGGTATCCTTCACTTCATATCCATCTGACTTTACTTAAGGACAAAATCCAACAACTGAGGAAGAAAGGCACACCTGTACACAAGCAAACTCATTTGGGCATTATAGCATAATTGAAAGTGTCAGGACTTCTGTATCTCCTTACCAGAAGGCAATTTCTATGTGAGTCAGGAGGAGGACAGCATTATAGTTTATTTCTATCCCTGAATCATTAAGGAGGAGGATAAACTACTCCTGAAGAGTTTCAGGGTGTCACATATGTCTATCAAAATGGGGGAAAACCCCTGGAAATATAATGCTAATTCAAAACCTATAGCATTATTTTTGCAGCATTGTCAGTCCTTTTGAGTGGTGCACAGTATTAGCTCGATACTTGGTGATTCATTAGTTTATGACTTCTTGGGGAATTCTATGGGGATTTTTTTCTCTCTAATTTTATTAGGTAAATTGAACACACCAAAATAATCTCCTAAAGACTATTAAAAATGTCCCCTATTCATGGTAAAAACCCCCAAACAAAAATAAAACAAACAAAACCCCTCTACCAGGTAGCTGCTTTGGTTTTATTTATTTTTGAGGCATTTCAAATCAGTCATCTATGGTTTATATTATCTCTAATTCTTGTTTTCACTATTTCTTTTCAATCCATCAGGAGCATTTGTTCTTTATGCATGCATTAAAATAATCTGGTCTTTTATACTACTGCAGATCAATCTTTTTCCTGTGTATTGTCTTAGATGTTAGTTGGGGTTTTCCCCAGTATATTTTTTAGGCTTATTTCCTGCTCTCTTTGTCCTTTTTTACAAACAAACAAACAAAACCCCTCAGCTTAACAAAGAGGTTTGCTCACATAATAAATTGGTTTGCTGCTCTGTCTTTACCTGTGTTGTTTCATTGCTCTAGAGAGGATGAGCATGCCCTTATCCAGCAGTATTGTCAGACGCTGGGAGGAGAATCGCCTGTGAGTCAGCCACAGAGTCCTGCTCAGATACTCAAGTCAGTGGAAAAGGAAGAGCGAGGAGAGTTGGAGCGCATCATTGCTGACCTTGAGGAAGAGCAAAGGTCTCATAATCATCCTATCTGGTGTCTGAATTGTCACCTCGTTGTTTGAGCCATGCATGTACTAGTTGTTGGAGATGACAAGAGATAGACCTAGGAATCATGATTTTAGCCAAACATATAAAATCAATCAAGGCATATGTTGTGCAGAGCCTAATTCTGTTACATAGAAGAGGGTGGGTCTGTCATAAAATACCTTATTTTCATCTCTGTTTTCTTGGTTTGTAGTTTGGGGTTTTTTACCCCCTAAGCAACACATCAAGACATGTCTTTGTGTGAGCTACTTGTGTTCTTAGATGGAGGTGATGATAATATCATTTGATCTAAGGAAGTTTTAGGAAGTTTGGGTTTTTTTTAATTTGCTTGATTAAGTCATCATTCTCCTCCTCTTTTCAATATACCAGGAGTCTGCAGATAGAATATGAGCAACTAAAAGAGCAACATCTTCGTAGAGGAATAAACCCTCTTGCTTCACCTCCTGACTCTATTGTGTCACCTCATCATGCTGAAGATGCTGAGCTCATTGCTGAAGCTAAACTTCTAAGGCAACATAAAGGTCGCCTGGAAGCAAGGATGCAAATACTAGAAGATCATAATAAACAGTTGGAGTCTCAGCTTCACCGGCTACGGCAGCTACTTGAGCAGGTACATGAGCACTGATGTTTTTCCCCTTCGTTGTTTCTGCACTATGGATTTCTTGGTGGAAACAAAACATTGGAATTTTACTGCAGATGTTTTCGCCACACTAGCTTGATCTGTTGCACTTAGTCATTTCTAGCACGAAGAGATATTTTTTCCTACCCTCTAGTGTAAACCATGGTGTGAAAGTCAAATCAACACAATATGATTACAAGTGCTGGAGTGATTGTGGTAACTTATGAAATATTGAGCATAACACAGAATCACAAACTAGCCCAGGCTGGAAGGGACCTTGAAAGATCATCTGGTCCAGCCGTTTTTGTGAAGGGGAGCCTAAGTGAGATTACCTAGCACCCTATCCAATTGCATCTGGGAAACCTCCAGTAAGCGGGACTCTACCATATCATAGCATCATAGAATAGTTTGGGTTGGAAAGGACCTTCAGACGTCATCTAGTCCACCCCTTCTTTAAATGAGCAGGGACATCTTAAACTAAATCAACTAGCTCAGAACCTCATCCAGCCTGGCCTTGAATGTCTCCAGGGATGGCGCATCTACCATGTCCATGGGGAGGTTGTTTCAGTGGATGATTGGTTTTACTATAAAAATTATCTTAAATATTATCTGCTTTAGAAGGGGAAAATGTAACCACTGGAAGGGCTTTGTCTAGGCCAGGCAATGGACAGGTTTCTAAAATCTAATCTTCCCAGAGCACTCCTTTCTGAAATGATCTTGACTTCCCCTGCAACCAGTAGTGTGGTACCTCATCATCTCTCAGTGTGATTTTATTATTACTACTGTTATTAACATGCCTGTGAGAACACAACTGTACCTTGGGTATGCTGTAGTAGGCTTTAATGAATTAAAAAGCAAGGGAAAGAAAATATATATATTTCCTATTCCAAGTATTGGTGCCAGTTGCACCCTATCTGCAAGTTCAGTTTTCCATCTTTCCTTAAATAATTTATCTGTTGTCATGATTAGTCACTGAAACCTTTCTTAGCATGCCAAAGGCAGATGGCCAAAAATACATCTAAAATGCAAAAGAGCCATTTGTTTACATTAAAAATCCAGTTCTTCTTCAATAGCATATTTAGACCAATAAGCTACAGCAAAATGATCTGAGCACAAGTAAACACAGAAGACAAGAACCTTTACCTGTCAGAAACTAGAGTTCTTAGGGATTTTTGGTGGGGGCAGAAATGTTGATTGGTTTTGAAGTTAGCATAGGCACATCTAGATTATAAAAATAAGAGCACCTGCAAGGTGTTGCTAGAGATGTTAGTTTGTACTATATCATGTGTGGAAGTTTGAATGATGAAGAGAAATTTATAAGATCGGTTTGTCCTAACTAATCATTTCACTTGGGTCAGAGTACAGTAAGGCGAATGATTTCTGCATTTCATGAGGCAGGTAGTTGGCTGTATGTAGTAGAGGATTTAACTAAGCCAAGAAGCAGATTGCATAAACTAGATATCAAAATGGCGTAAGCTTTTGCTGTAGATCATACTCTCGTTACACTGATAAAGATGTTTGTTTTTTTCTTTGTTTCACTGGCTGATTGTCATTTTCCTAGGCAGTTTTGGCTGAATTGCACTAAGATGCATCTGTTCCAGTGGCTTCTCTACCCCTCTAGCAGAGTATTTTTGTTGTTGTTACTGTTGTTCCATCATCTTTAATCAGTATTTGAGTAGCTTAAATATTGAATAGGTAAGATACAACAAGTGATGTAACTGTTAACAATAATTCATGAAGTATCTTGAGAACTATGACCAATACTAAATGTTTAGAGAAGGGGGTAAAATCTGCTAAGAAACAGCTGTAGAATAGAAAAACAGAAGTTCTGCCATACCCCCAGTCACTTTCAGCTTAGCACGAACATGCTCACTCTTTAAAACTTTTTTTTTTTTTTTTTAATGTAGCTATGGTTTATCTTATAATTTTGTAATCTTTTCAGTATCCTTGTAGCACTCTTAGGACCTTTAGTAGGGTAGGACCTACTAGTCCTTTAGTAGGATTAGTAGGACCTTTAGGGTAGTGTGATAAAGTGGTTGGGCAGAGGGGCAGTAGTTTCTTCTTACCAGTTCTGCCTTTGGATTTTTCTGGACATTCTGCAGCTTTTGGTTTCTGATAGGGAAAGCTAAATCAGAGCTGACCATTTGCAGTATTTCTGATCATTTACACCTCATTTACTGTATACTGTTGCTCATTTGTTCCTGTCCAAAATCTCCTGCCTTTGCGGGAGTCATGCCATGCTTCTGATTGTTTCAAGTGCCATATCCTAAGCTGTTCCTTTTTCTCTGTCTTTTAATGAAGTGGCTGGTACAAAGCCAAGTATACAGGAAGGTCTGCATTATCGCTTTTATAATATATCTCTGAGTTTTCGATATGCCTTTTTATATGCTTTATTTAGCGGGGTTTTTTTGACCTGGCACTAAGCAGATATTTTGCAAGCTGTCTCCAATGATGCTGAAGCTATTCTCCTCAACAAGATTCAGAAATTGTAAATAATTCAATTTTTTAGTATATGTTCTTTACAGCTTCTTTATTTTGACATTAATACACTTAAGAAGTGGCACTGAATCCCATTACTGCCCCTGAACTTTCTTAAAAAAATGACCACTCTTCAGCAGTTTGGTTCGGTCACCCAGACCATTACTGCCTATGAAAGTCTTTAACTTTTCCACTGCTTGGGGAAGGACTTTATCAGATGCCAGCTGAGGATCTAAGAATTTCTGCTTATTTTTCTGTTTTTGGCTGTCCCAATTATTTTTTATCAATATAAGGAATACCTTTTCTCATTAATGAGATGGATGATTGGCACTGAAGATTGGCACGTCAAAACCTATAACAACTCTGTGATTCTTGTATTAATAATTAATAGTATTTAAGGACACAATTGTTTTACAGCAATTTCTTTGCTATGACTGGCATTTCATAACATCTCTGTTTCTCTCTTCTGTCAACAGCAAGTCTCTCCATTGCTATTCTCCATTTAGCCTCCTGACTGTTCTTGGGTTAATAATTTGCCACTGAATCTAAAATGCTGAGACTTTTTTCCACTACAAGATATGGTGTGAGCCTATCTACACTCAGATATTTGGCTAAAGAATTAATGAAACTTAGAAACTTTCCTGCAGTAACTGTTTAATCTAGATGAGAGCATTCTATGACATTCTTTAGAGAGCACCTTTAGCAAAAATATGCATGCATCCTCACTGCACATTTCCCTACTTCAGGTCACAATTCTGAGGTTACCATACTATTTTTATTTCAGCAAGCCCAAAGGATCGGTAGCTGTCACACAACATTGTCGTTTTTGTCTGCCTGATTGATTATACTGCCAAAGAGGAAGGTGAAAAAGAACTGTCATGTGACAACTTTGATGCCAACATGTTAATCATACAGAGGAAAAAATAAAGAATCCATTTTCAATTTTTATTCTTCAAACCTTTTAGATACTGCATGTGCAAAGTAGAAGTTAGACCTATTATGAAGAGCATTTAAAGTCTGTTTGGATTTTTCTCTGCTAGTCTGAGCTACTGAATAGAGATTTCATATTGGATTTGATGATGAAGTTAATAGGAGCTAAAATCATCTCTCAGTGGCTACATGATCAGACTCTCAGAGTAAATAGGGACTGCAGCTCCTTCTCCAACTTCAAACAGAGGAGCAGCTTTATAAAAAGAGTAGAAAAGACTGTTTCTTTTGTAGCTGAGAGAATAAATATGGAACAAGAAGAAACCTCTGTAATAGATATAGTAAGGGAATTTTGGCAATT
Organism: Nestor notabilis; assembly: GCF_000696875.1. Taxonomy (NCBI): domain Eukaryota; kingdom Metazoa; phylum Chordata; class Aves; order Psittaciformes; family Psittacidae; genus Nestor; species Nestor notabilis. Next base: position 87,932 of record NW_009924151.1, on the reverse strand, counting down.
TTCAGGTTTCCTGTGATTTTTTTTTTGGGGGGGGAAGGAACACACCCCTTTTTGGTTTGATTTTTACCAAAAGCCACAGAAGTCAAGGGAAGAATGGGTATGTCTTATCTATTCATTAAGCCAGAGAACACTTCAGGCTTTTCTTTGGAAAAGAAACCAGTAGGAGGCACAGTGAAATAAGGCATTGTAGGTCTAAACTGGTTAAAATAAATATCTTCTTTGAAATGCTTTAAGTAACTGCTGTAATACAGAAAAAATACTTCAATTTCAGAAGAACTTATCTGTCCCTTCAGATCTTGGTTTTGCATAAAAATTCAAAAATTCACAGAAACTGGACTTCTCCCTCATCCCTATGGAGGCATGCCCAGTATCCCTGCTTCTATTTATTCAAGAAGCAGCAGCAGGCCTGTAGTAACATCTAGGGCAATTTTCTTATGATGTCTGGCTTAAGGGTTGTCTGCTGGGTTGTTCTGAATAAGAATAAATGAAGAACTTCGTGATGCTTGTAGGGACTTGATAATGAAAGTGATCAGATTTTGTAGGGTTATTCAAATAGGATCAAGTAGAACATGATTTTCTACGTTTTTTTCCTCTGGTTCTCTCCTAGTAAAACTGTTAAATCATGTAAATACATGCAGCTATATCCTCAACTGTTTTGCATTTGACACTTTTCAGTGTCTGATTATTATATTAAAGCATTTCTGCCACTAGCAGAACCCCCTCCCTTTCTGCTTCAAACCCCACTCTTCATCTGCTTAACTGTATTTTCCTGTTTTTTGGAAGAAGAGGGTTTTGGTTTGTTTTGGCTTTTCCTGTTACTGCAGTCACTGGAATGATGTCGTGTAATATCAGTATATTTAAATGAAAATTAAGTCATCAGACATTGTCCTCTTATTAGAAGGTGGGGGGGGGGGGTTGTTTGTTCATTTCTGGTGTCTGGGTTTTTTTAATCAGACTGAAATATTTCGTTCTGCCTGGTGCAGCAATATATGGTACATCAATGTAAATTTTTCCAAGTATGTTTTGTTTGCTCTCAGTTTATCCACTGTTAGAGTCCTTGGGTTCTGCGAGGCTTTTTTGTCATTTACAATAGTACTCCTGAGTGGTACTAAATAACCTTCACTACTAACTCATCATTTAAGTAAGTTTGTAGGCATCTCCTTTCTATCGTAGTTAATCTTGACTTTGCTGTGCTTCACTATGCTTGATCTAGCCTATGTGTTGCTGTGCTTCAGTTTTGTATCAAGCCCAGCACTGATCTTACTTCCTCATTTATCTCTGCACCATTTGTCCACGGTTACTGGTTGAAGAGGGACAGAGATCCAGACCAGGTGCAAGTTTGCATTTTAGATTATTCAAATTCTCTCTATCCATCTGTTCGTGGGGTGGGCAAGCAGCCACTCTGCTGATGGAGTTAGCCTTGTTGTTCTATACTGAAGTAACTCTTAACCCTTGGAGAGTTTGCTTCATCTCTTTAACATTATAGTTCTAACCTCTTCTTGAACAGAGGTTCCTGGCAATACAGAATTCCCTGGGGTTAGTTACCCCAGGTGTGGCCTATTTAAAATCACCACAGTTTTTTTATGTAGACTCTGCAGCTGGGTTGAAGTCTGATACTGAATAGCAAATTGCTTAACTACTTGATAAGCATTCACTGTTCATAGGAGTGTCCTGATGGTAAAATCCTTGGCTGGCTTGAAAACATTTCCATTTTTATTTGTCTTCTGTATGCAGAACAATATTCTTTGATTTATTCTTTTAGTCAAAACTGGAAGTTGGTATTGTCATGCTCAAAGAGAGATGAGATTTGGAAGAGAAAAATAAAAATTTGCTGAGGGCTCAAGGGAACATCTTCTTTTGTTTCTTACCAATGTGTATGGAAGAAGAAGTATCTTCCATTGTTCAGCAATCTTCAGTTTGTTGAAGATTTTTATTTTTTCTGTTAACTGGAATTTTTCTCAAAAAATCAAATGTTGCACTTAAGGCTGTGAGCTGCAAAGGAGCAAACTTACGCACAAATTAACTGCCATTCTGTATATTACCTCTTTGCAGTGACTCTCATAGCTGTTCTAGGTACTCATTCAGCCTCAGTTTTGAAAAGATCTTGAAAGTCATGATTTTGACTCTTTAAGTTGCTTGAAAGTAATTTGATGATATGCAATTGAAAGAGATAAAGGATAGGAGCAAGCATTTCAGCTGAGATTCTGTAACTACCTCAGATGTAAATACTATTTTACAGGTTTCTGTTTTTTCAGAACAGTCACTTCTGGAGTTCAAATACTGTATTACTACTTTCTTCCTCAAAGGATTCTTTACAAGAAAGAAGGAAAAGAAAAAAACAAATGGCTGAATAAGATCCCTTCCAATATTTATGAGTTGTTATTAGTGAAGAAGTCTTATGGTCTTTCTTATTTTGTGTCTATATATGCATACTTACATGTAATCACAAGCATATACATGGCTACAACTAAATGTAATATAGGACTTAGGTGTTTGACTCTTCAGGTGAATTTGAGTCCAGAAAGGCTTGCCTACAACACAGTTTTCAAAGTATATGGGTTCCTTCTCATAATTTCCTGGAGATTTCATGTTACACAGTTTCCTTGCAAATTTGGTATCCTCTACACTACTGTGAAACAGTGTCAGCAGGAGTGATGGCTAGCTACCACTTTTTAGGTATAATAAAGTTCTCTTGAATCTTTTGTGTTTGATTGTGAAGTAGTTTTGCATAACTGTTTATGAGCAAACAGTTGTTTCTAAGCATGATCAGTCATCCTAGTAAAGCTTCTCATGGGACCTTAGCTGAATGTCCTCTGTGTACATGTATATGTACATATATATCCATATATATACAACTCAAATAATACCATTGCATAATCTTTCTGTGTAGCTGGACTGAGTGCCTTGACAGACCATTTGTGTTGTACATAACATCATATTTCTATGGTGCATGCAAGACCATCAAGTGGAGTCTCATAAGAATTACACTTAAGTCTAAGTTTTCTTTTAACAGGTTGTTGGTTTAGTTTTTCCCCCTCTAAGGGTTGTATAGACCTAATTCAACTTTCAATAGTTTGAAAAACAAACAAGAAAGGGCACATAGCAAAGGAGTGGGATGACTACATACAAGCCCACAATTAAATTCTCTAGATAAAATTTATCTAAATTTGGGTATTATTGTCTTTAATGTAGCCTGAGTCTGACCCCCGGGTTAATGGCGCTTCCCCCTGTGCTTCACCCCAGCACTCTGCCCTTGGCTACCCGCTCGAGCAAGAGACAAGCTCACAATTTCATCAGACAGGTAAGTAAGTGTTTTAATCAGCTAATGTGCTTCATGGGTCTATGAGTGACTCCTGAATAGGTTTGTTGGCATCTTTCTGAAAATATTTGTAAGTAAAAAGGAACTGATCTTTATCATGATACTGAGAACAAGAGGTACCACAGTTGGAGCTGTTGCTTCCCCACACTTGCAAACAGCTGAGGTATCACAAGAATCCACATGACTCTGAATTATGGATTTCTGTCAATAGACTCCTTGATCCCATCCATTTTGAGCAAGTAAACCTACTGGGCAAATCCATCCTCGCTGATGGAGGAACCAGATTTCACTGGACTGAAACATCCAACAGCTGTTTGTCCTACAGTACATGCATGCACCCAAGAAATCTGTCGGATACAGGAACAAATAGCCAAAACAGCTTCCTGATAGCTGCTTTAAAAATTCTTGTGTATCTTCTGCTTATCCTGGTATTTTGATGATCCTACCCCTGAAAGATTTCACATCTTTTGGAATTACGGAGTACTTAAGCATACAGCCTCTGCACTTGAGGGGATTTCTTTCTTGAAATCTTCTTGAAAGATTATTTTAAATTCTCCAATATCAGAACTCAGTAATTCCACTGGGAATTAGCAGAAATAACTACAGACCATTGAATGCCCAAAATTAGGGGAAAAAATAAAAGATTTTTCTCAAATGACCTTAAGTGCAATTTCATCCCTGTTTTGGTTTCAAGCCTTTGTGTTATAGATTTTAAAAAATGATTTTATTTCTGTGAAAGCCAGGAAAAATATTCTCTTGCATACTGAAAATTTTCATTCAACATTGCCATGTGTTTTTAATTTATTTGGAAAAACATGGAACTTCTTTGAGTCTGATTTAATGCTGTGGTAAATTTATGAGAGATGCTGTCTAATGACACTGCCAGCAACAGAGCCAGCTGTATTCCTGAACCATTCCCTTGCATAATTTTAAGCAGCATGTAAAAAAGTAAATGGCAAGGAGGACTTTTAACACTAGTGAAATTGCTGATGCAATTTCATCCTAAAGAGAAATATTTTGTTTTGGTTTTTTTCCCCAAAAAAACCAATGATGTATATTAGCCTGAAAGGTACATGGCAAATCATCAAAAAATGGAAAAGAATTTTAATTGAGCAGCTACTGAGTATAATGCCCTCATCTTGTAAACCTTTTATTTTAACTGTAAATTCTTCTATACTGCTTCTTCTTGGCAATTTCTTCTAGTTAAATCTTGGGAGCAACGGTTAATCTCTAATAAAAGAGAAATGAGTTCTGCTGCAAATCAATAAAGTAACTTTCACCTCCTCTCCCAAGGCTGGCAATTATCACTGACAGTTCCTGCACATTAAGTTACAAAGGCTTCAGGTAGTGGTTTTCCAGTTAATATAAAGGAGCATTTAACTGGAAGGTTGGATAAGAACATCTTTTAGAATATTTTCGTCCTTTTTTTTTTCTTCCCCTCTTTTATCTCCTCTCCTTACTAAATTCATTACTCTCTTTTGTTGTCATATCTGCAGATGACTTGTTAGTTCCACCTCATGATACCAACACAGACCTAACAGATGTTATGGAGCAAATCAACAGCACATTTCCAGCTTGTTGCTGTAAGTGTAACAAAATACATCTTGTATTGAATTCTATAGTATTGAATTTGAGGCATTCTTTTGAAGAAAAACTTCTTGTCATACTGAGTAGGAAAAAAATCTCTCTGGTGAGATTACTTCTCAGCATACACAAGCTAAATAATTCATTTATTTAAAGCCGCTCAATAGAGGTTATTTGTGAAGGTAAACAAAGAAATGTTCTCAACATTTTAAGAAGTGATTCACTATAAGAAAAGCTCTATATGGAATTTTCAGCTGTGCCCACATAAGGAAAAAGAGACCTTGAATTTCATTAGCTGCTGATGCAAACTATGTAGAACATAAATGCATGTAGATTCAGGAGTTCTCTAATAAAACTTAGGTAACAGGAGGGACCATAGCCCAATCCTGGCTGTCTTGAACTAATTATTGAAGTAGTTATTAAACTAAGGGACCAGAGGAAATTACTGTTAGCACATAACACCTTTCCCTGCTTAAATGCACTGAAAGTTGATGTTTAGTGTCTATTAATGAGACATCAAAAGGAAAACCAATTAGCATATCAGCTGACATATATTTCCGCTATTCCTTCCAGAGTGTCGCTGCACTTACAAGAGTGAGGACCTGTCTCTCTGCTTCCAGCAGTATTTCATACAGATTGTTTGGTTTGGCAGGGAAAGTGAAGTGTCTGCTTTCTTATTTATGTGTTCATGTGTGGGGTGTTTTTTTTCTAATACATGCATACATGTATATTTTCACTTTCAGCTCTTTTGCCTTAGAAAACAGTAGTGAAAACTTTGATATATTCTTAAACTTTCAACAGTTTCAATGCAGTGTAATAACGAATGGTCAATTTTAAAAGGTACGGGTGAGAAGAAGGAAGAGGTTTATGTCCAGTCCTCTTGGAAGCATCAAGATTGAACTCTATTCTATTCTATTTATTTTGTGAACTCTGTGAATCCCTGCTAAAACACTCCTTTTTTCTTGTACGTCCATTGTTTGGCTGTGAAGAACTGCAGCAGAGAAGCAGCACTTTGCACATTCTGAGAAAGCAAATTATGAGCTAGCAAAACAGAGCTTGTTTCAGCTGTCCTTTAGAGATTTTTTCAGTGAGTTCAATAGTTCAGAGCCCATCTTTTTGCGAGTTAAAGGATTTGATTCTAAGAAGCATCTCATCTTGAACTCAACAGCTACTCAAGCTACTCAGCACAACTCAAGGGCATGTATGTGTGTGTACAAATCACTAGAAAATGCATCTCAAGTATCAATTTCTTGTTTTGCAAATTCCTGTCTTGCATGTATAAAGAGCTGACAGCTACCTGGTCATTTGGCCCAAATGAATTTAAGGCAAATTGCCCTATGTCAGGGCAAGCTTGATAATGATGGCTGTTCTCTGCAACCAGGAAACGTGGGGCAGGAGGGGGATGTAATATCCATTCAACAGTACCCTGAATAATACTCTCAGGAGAGAACTGCAAGTGAAAACTCTGGCTCCACATCCTTTCATATTGTGAAGTGAATCTGAGCATTTAAGATTAAAGAAGTCACAGTTCCAAATTTCGAGTATTTTTCCCTGTGTCACTGACATACTGCTGCAGAAAGCAAACCAAACCAGCATGCCCCAATTAGTAGGTACTACTTAGTTTGGTCTTCTTCAGTCATTCTGTAACATATCTTACTTGGGTGATTTACTAGGATTATATCTTTTTAACCATGTAAGATTCATATGCTGTTTTAGAACCCTGGAATGAGGATTATTAGTCTGGCCTTCCCAAAAGAGTGCATTAAACTGTATAAGTTTTGCTAGGGAAGACCATGACAGACCATCTTTTCCTATGGACGTTTGAGATGGATCAGTCTTTCTGGACAGACAAACTTCTAACCCGTTACATAAAACCTCAATGATGCAGACTCCATGTAGGCAATCTGTTTTAAGAGCATCACTGTATTCCTACCCTTAAAAAAATAATATCCTCATCCAAGTTAAATTTATTTAGAATGCCTTCATGTTAAATATATGATGTCCATTACTAATTTAATTTATATGTTAAGCTGGGTTGTTTTTTGGTTTGGGATTTTTTTATTTTTTTTCTTCACAAACCTTATCATTACATATCTCTCCCAGATTTCATTAAGGAGTTACTAGCATCTGAAGCATTACATAGGTTATTTTTATCTCATCTTGAATGTGCAACAGAGCTAGTCCTCTTATTTGTTACTTTTGTTTTTATGGGTTTCAGGTTATAATACACCTTGAAATCAGTATTTCTGCTTACTCCAAATATGTCTTATGAAGCAACTGCTTTTAACTGTGGTTTCGAGTTTGTTCTGGTATTTTATTCCTCAGATCCTTTGATTATGGATATAATGCCTCCTTTCCTTCCTTATTTATGAGGTTGGTTCACAGAACTAGGCAGCTGTGCAACACTGTGCAGCAGCCTTGCCTGTGTGTCTGAGTGTGTTCCAGAACAGAGCCTTCTGAACAGACAGTATGATAATACTCACTCATAGGTGTATATGGTCGCAAGTGGTGAAAAAGGAACAATTCATATCATCTATATATTCATAATGCTACTGATTTGTTAAAAGTAAATTTGTGAAGAAAGTTATGTACAGGCCATTACAACACACTTCTAGTTAAATCTTTAATTTTTTATTTGTAAGAGTCTATTTGTTCTTCTATAGTACATAGCCTTCTGACTCTGGCTTTGTTTTTAAACTGCCAAGATGTATAATAACGTAAATTTCTAATTTATTTTTTTTTTCTATTTTCAGCAAGTTTCACTGGCAGACCACAGGTATGAGACATCTTTACATACTTATATAGTCATTGGAAGCAAAGTAAAGCAAGTGGAAGGATTCCATTAAAGCAAAGTAGCTGGGGGCTTCTCCTGTCTTGTCCCCTAGAAGTCTATGTGGAAGCTAGACCAATGTAACAGGAAGGCTAGATTCTGGAATTTCCCAGTTAATGGAAAATTCCTGCTAGCTTGGGCCCTACCAAGGTACTATGTTGTGGAGTTCTGGGATGCTGACAAGATGGAATCAGCTTGAATCTACCAGGGCCAATTACTTTCAAGCCAACATCAGCTTGCAAGATCAAAGCTGGTTCTTGCAAAGTCATCCATATGTCCTTGTGCCATGGTGCCCATAGCTCCAGTTTTGGGAGCTGTGGGCACCAGGACACAAAGATCAAGAGTCACACGGTGTCTTAGGCATTAGATGAAGTTGCCTACTCCCAGTAGGCAACCACTTTGCAAATCCGAAGCAGAAATTTGGCTACTTTCACAAAAACATGGAAAACAATCTAGTATTTAGAGACTTCTACTTGAAAATCCTACTGATATGAATTAACAGTTAAATTTGTTATAAGTAACAGAAATAGGAAAAACACTCACTACAGGTTTAGCTTGATATTGAAGCCCACATATGACAAATAAGAAATGACAGGATCTTGTGTCATTGCATAGTTCTTAGAAAGTTTCATTTTGAAGTTTAACGATTATGACAAATTGCAGTGTGAGACTCCCCCATACTGCTTCACCTTGTTCATTAATCCACAGTTTTCAAGGTCAGAAAATGAATATCTAAAAACTCAGAATTATTTCTCTGCAAACACTTTCTTGGATTGAAATATCTGGGATAGTAGGATTGTCCTCCCAAACAGGAATTTCTAAAGAGAATGGGATGAATCACACCCTGCACTCAGTTAACTCAGACTCCGTGTTTCAGGCTCTCGATAAGTTACGAGACTGAAGTAAACTAATTTTTCAGAAAATCTTCCTCTAAGCAGGCAGAGAGAGAGCTTTCCATGTTATCAGTGAATAATACTCATCTTCCCAAAAAGCTTTTTTTTTTTTATTCTTTTTTTTAAGATCCAAGATTATTCCCAAATGGTCTTACTGCAAATCTACCCTTCCAGAATTATTAGAGAAGGTACTTTTGTCTATTCAGGAACAGAATCCTGAAACAGGAAACTGGAAATAAGCTTCACATCTGAAGGGGCAGAGTCCAAATCCAGACTCTGTACTCTCCATTTTTACTGCTTAGGTTTCAGATGGGACAGTAGTTTGCCTGAACTTTTTATTCTACTAGTGCAGGGCATGGACAGTCTATAAGTCATATTTACTGCTCTGTAGACTGACATCCTCTGGGCCTTACTCAACAAGAATTTTAAACACTGCAGTACAGTAAAATTAGGTTTCCCTTAACTACATGCCTCAGTGATTTGCTGTGTCTTGGGCCAATACATCTTAACTTTTTAAATATGGGGGTTTTATAAAAAGACATCAGTGTCCTTAACTGAACTGAGCCCAGAGCAGTAGCAGCTTTCTGTTTGTGTTAATGTGGTACTGACATGGTTATTTCTCATCATGACAGGCAATGTGAAGGATTCATTTGGATGTTGACCAGTGCTTCCTGATGTGCAGTACAGCCCTTTTCTACAAACCATTGATTGCAAGTTCCGCTTCATCAGAAGACTGCATGGGACCCCAGAACATGCTGTTTGCTCTGACCGCGTGTTCTACTTGAAACAGCAAAACACTGAATACCCAAAGATGAGGATGTTGTTTTTATAGTATCAGAAGTTTGGTTTTTTTCTTCTTCTTCCCTTTCTATGCAACTGTAAATTAATGAGCAGTGGAGTATTTGTCACTGATTTGTATAAATATACAACCAGGGGAAAAGGGGCAGGGGCTTTATATATGTTCTTTTTGATAATCGTAAAGAGAACTGCATAAGGAGTTTGGAGCAAAATGTTACATTTATACATTCCTTTCAGATCTTTGCTTTTACATTGTAAAAATACCCTTAGTTGTATTCTCACACATTTAATATCGTGTACTGATTATTTATATGCTAACCGTCTGACCACACAGATTTCAGAATACCTTGAATTGTTTTCAGGATTGGCATATGAAGTTCCCATAACCTGCATTATTGTTACTAGTTAACAGAAATTGCTGTTGGGTACAAGCTGCAGTATTTTAACTTTGTTAAACAAGGTAAACTCTCATTTCAACTCATCATCCTCATGCACCACCAAAATGGTATTTTTAACTTTTAGTTATTTCCAGACAATACACTCCATTTGGAGGATTATTTTTTTAAGCCTTACTTTACTTTGAATCGGGAGATAGCTAAAAAGAGGACTTAGATGATAGCTTAAGTTGTTTATAGCGAGGTCTAAGATAGTGTAATCTTTCCCAACTTTGTTCAGAGACAAAGCTTTGCTGTTCCCTTCTGTGCCAAACTTGCTTCAAGTTTTGGAATTTACAGTCTGTGAAGTAAAGCTCATTTCTGTAAGATCCCCTTCTTGTGTCTGCCTCTTGGAGATGAAGAGACAATTAGAAAGCCCTTTCCAATACTATTAGTGATGGAGCATTTTCTTAATAACTACAATGCTCTTAAATATTACTCTTTGGCATTGTAATCTTGCAACTCATCTTTATCTTTGAAATGATTTATTTATGTACTTTAAGTAGGGATAATTACGGGAAAGTTACATCACTGATCAGCTGATCTCTAGTTTTAAAATTGTTATTAAGAGATTTTAATGCCTTCAGAGTTTACAATGCTGCATGGACACTTGCTTTAATTTCAGAACATACCTTTAAGTGGTAAAACTGCATGCAATATATTTCATGTATAGTGGGGAGAAACAAAGCAGTATTGTTCTTAATTATTATTGAAGAAAAAGAAGATCTCAAAAAGGTATTGGAAGAGTTGCAAATTCTCTATTGCTACTGAAAAATGCTAGAGAACATTAGGACACCACATCAGGAATTTCTAGTGCTTTTGCAAAGTGGTGCCAACTAGGCTGCCGTGCACCCTCAGTATTTGCTCTCGGAGTGCTGCTGCTCAGGGATTAATTTGAGCGCAGCGTTGACTCCGGTGCCAGTTCTTTCTGAACCCTTTGACAAATTGTTTAACCATTCTGCCTCTGTTTTCCCATCTGTAAAATGGGGATGATTGATAGTACTTACCTCTCAAAAGGTGTTGTAGGGCTTGCTTAGTTAATGTCTGAAAAGCTCTATATAATTGCTTAGTATTACTTCTGAGCAAGTGCAGCAAAATTGTCAAGGTGGGAAGAGAAGATGCTGGCTCCTACAAATGCTTCACCTATTAAAAAATAGTAGTGTAGTTATATGAAGAAGAAAAACCCCACACATTTTACAGAAGAGGAAAGCCGTGACCACCTTTCTACCTCAGACCTAGCTTCATGAGTAGTATTGGAAATAGCTTTATATTCTGTTCTCTGCTACATATTTTGCTTTTATCAAGCTACATAATTCTTTAGGCAAAGAATCCTTGAAAATACTCCCCTACATAAGTAAAAAATGTCTCGATAGTGAATTTGGTCACTTTTATTTTTGTTCTGAATATGAGATTATGTATAAAGTTGTTTTTCTGCCTGTGTTTGTATGCATCCTTTGTCCTCTGCTGCCAAGTAAATGCTGCTTCAAACACTACCTTGTAACATTCTTCCTCTGACACAATAATAAATAAAAGGAATATATTGCAGTAACATGAGAAACAGCATGGAGTTCTTTCAAGTTCTGTGGTCTTCAAGGATGGCAATTCTCATTGCTAAATGCTGAAAGCTTCATTCTCAGAAAGATAATTTTTAACAGTATTCTAACAGGGGTTGGAACTAGATGATCTTAAGGTCCTTTCCAACCCTAACCATTCTATGATTACTATGTGCTAGCATTTTTGAAGCGTGGTTTGCATTTATATAAACAATATTAAGCAGTGTTTTCTCCCCACAAATCTGCACATACTTTATCCAGTTTTCCCTCTTTAATGATTTAGCCTGGAACACTTCTCTGTTTCATGACAGATAGATATAAAATTTGATCACCAAGAAGCAGACTGCTTGTATTTTTAAAACATTATACATACGTAGTACATAACAGCAATAATGCATGAAGCCCTGACAAATATTAGAACTGTAAATTAGTCTTCAAGTTGTGGTGGCATTCAGTCACTATGCTCAGCTGAAGCACAGGATTAGGTATTCAGTTAGGAAGTCTGAATTTAGCAGCCCTACCATGTGCTGATTTTAGATATTTGCATCAAGCTAAACTAATGCAAATTGGTTTAATGAGACTATGTTAGAACTGCTGTCTCCACAACCCTAACAGTTCTGGCTCCTCATAGTATTTAGTTTATTCATTAAAATATTACCCTTTTCAAACACTAACAAATTGTAAAACATAAGCATCAAAGTAATGATATTTTCCCTCAATTTGTGAAAAGATGCTTAAGTTGAAGAATTGGATTTTTCACATGGCATTTAAGTCATTCAGCAGTTAACAAGGGATTTTATTATAGAAGCAGCTATCTTCTATTGACTCAATTTAAGTTCTGTATTTAGAATGACAAATGTGTCAAAGAGGAGACAGCTAGATTAAAGAATATTAAATAACAAAATCTGTCTTTTTAAAAAGTAAACATTTTAAATGTGTGTTGTTAGAGTTGAGAAGGTGGCAGCAGAAGAAAGGTATGGATCTTTGTGAACAGTTTACTGAAGTGCTCAAATCTACAAAATACACCCTTCGTATCCTGATCTCTGAGGTAACCAGTGCCAGAGCTCTGTAGTGCTGTCACCTGTGAGGAAGGAACTCTCAGCTTAAAAAAATTACACTTTAATACTGTGCCATGAAAGTCCTGGCTCCCATCAGGGGAACAGAGAGGCACCTGCATCCTACCAGCTTGCCTGAGGCTTTTCTCGAGGGGGCTAGGAAGGGCAGTAGCAGGGCACTGCAGCCTCTGGTCCTGAACAAGCAATGCAATGGTATGCACTCCCTCACTTCTCTGCACAGCCTTTGCTTTGAGCACTAACCAGCCTTTTATGCTGCTGTTTTGTCAGGCAAAATAAAGCCACCATGATACTTTCTAGGTGAAGATTTAGGTTCCTGTCCCAAACAGGACTCTTTTAGTCCTAAATGCACACCTATCCATCCAACTGGGAGAGACTCCCTCCCGCACAGCCCAGAATGGATGGGGAGGTTGATAGCGTATTTGTTTACATTTTTATTACAAAACACCCTTGAGCTGAAACATTACTATCAGATCAGTTCATTTTCTCAGAGAAGATGCAAGATTGATGCATATAATTAAAATCAGAGTGCAGAAGTTTCTCTACTATCAGGGCTTCATCTTTAGGGGAATATCCACTATGAAACAGCTCTTCTTGGGTGGTCGTGGTGGTATTATTTCTTTCTGGACCAAGTCGAGGCTCTGCAGCTGTTCAAATGTCAATAAGTTAGATAGATAGATAGGTAGTTTAATTATGAGACAACCAGCCCCACTAGGTCAGAGATATTGGACCCAGACAAGAATTGTCAGCATGCACAGGACCATTCCTATCAATCACCTGAGTGTCCTGGGTCAGGATTTCTTTCCTCTATTCCATATTTCCGCAGTTGAAAAAAAGAGAAGGGAAAAAGAGCTGAATTCAGCCCAATTAAAATTGTGTTACTGCAATGGGCAACCTTTGGATTTATGCAAATGACCAGAAGACTCTTAAATATTAACAGTACAAATTGCCTTTTGGAGACAGTTTGCTTATTACATCTGTTTCTTTGTTCTCTGCTTTAGTTGGCCTAGGAGAACCCTTCCTGAAGGTAAACATTTGCAGCACTGCAAAACCAAGTAATAGATCCTGCCCTACTGTCACACAAAAATGAAGATGTTGTGCCATATGGCTGAGAATTCTGTTCCCAAAACAGCAGCAACAAAATCAGTCTTTACAAATCCAGCCAAGGTGTAAATTAATAACAGTGGGGTATGAAAAAAAAAAAGTTTAAACTTAGTAGAGGGAGGGGAAAAATAATAAAATATTTGAGCAGGAAGAGAACCAGTCCTTCTAACAAGCAAAAAAGCTCCTAGTTACTGTCACCCACATACAATGTTCCCCTGGCCAGCAAAAGTGAAATCTTCCTTGGCCTACATGTCTTCGGGATCCTATCTTTTGTCTTTAGTGCCACTTAAATTTTCCATGCTGTGCCAGCAAAAACTACACTCTTTGCAACTTAAATCTATGCATTAGAAAAAATGGCTGCATGCAAGCACAGCAGCTGCCTTCAAATGAGAAAGGTAGTATTCTTACCAACTGCTTTTCTAAGCACCTTTGTCTGAGACACCTATAAAGGAGCTGCCAGGAGCGACACCAAAATGTAGACGCTATCTGTCCTATCTCATTGTCATCTCTGAAACACAGTATTTACAGCTGAGCTATTCGTGCTCTCGTTAGTCACACTCTTTACACATTCAAATAAGCACTGAAAGTGTTTATGTTTTTGGCCTCTAATAACTCTTACCTTGGAGAAACTAGACTTCAGAAATGCTTATTTTCCAACTATAAAAGAAGAGTCTAGGGTAGCTAGCTCAAACACAGATGTCCATGGCTTACAAGTGTTATTTCTGGGGATAAAGCCCACCTCGGTATTAAATAAGGTAATGGAGAATGTACAAGTGTTTACAGTTTGGCATTAGCTAGAAAAAATGACCTGATTATTTAAACACCAAAAAAAACCAAAAACCCCCAAAAACCAACAACCCAACAAAAACAAAACAAAAAAAAAAAAAAAAAAACAAACACACAAACACAAACCAACCATACCAAAAAAACCCTAACAAACCCCAAAACCAAAAAACTGAAAAACCGGACAGCAGCACTGCAGCAACACTTCATCTGCACATGATGGAATTCTTTTTGCCCCCACGGTAAGTGGTACCTCTTCGACTATGATTTAACATTGTTGGGAAAAGAGCAAAAAGTAAAGGATAGGATCCCTTACCAACAATTTGTGTATCTTGCAAGCTAGATTTAATGGAATTTGGAAAAAAGCCACAAAAGTGAGAAAGACAATTCACCAGAATTTTATATGAAAATAGGCAACCATTTGATCAAATAGAGTAAACTTTCTGAATCCCAGCCCAGGTGAAGTGGAAGTCCAGTGGACAGCCCATATGACTACAATCCAAAATATTTGGTGTGTAACCCCATCCCTACAGAACGAGGAACCCTTTCATATTCCACACCAGGCTTTGGCTTTCCTAACCCCCTCCCTGCAGAACTGGTCGGTATCCCTGTATTCCTCCCAGTCCCTGAACAGGCCAAACTCTATTCTAAAGCCCCTGCTTTTTCCCTTGTTCCTTTCCTCTTGGGATTCTAAGCTCTATCATCTCATGGTCACTGCAGCCATGGCAGCCCTCAGCCTTTACATCCCTTACTCTTTCCTTCTTTATGAGTCAGAAGTCCAGCAGGGTGTCTCCCCTCACCAGCTCCTCAGTCGTCCATGTCAGGAAATCATTATCAGTGCACATAAAGAAACTTTCCCTCAACAGTTAACATAACTCTGCGCCAATGCGCTATCTTGACACCCCGAAACGAAATCTTTTACCAAGAGAAGTATGACACATGAGCAGGGAGGCTCCTGTTAAACACATATGCTTTGATGGATTTTGTTCAATACCTCTGAAAGTATTTTGGTGAGCAGTTGTGAGGAGTCTGATGAATGGCTGCAACACAGACAGGCACACAGGGAGAAAAACTGTCCAGATGTATTTGTGTCTCTCCAGTCCCAGCAGCCCCTCTGGAATGAAAAGCATAGCTCTGACCTATTTGCCTTCAGCAGGCTGTAATTACGGTGCCTATCAATTTTCTATAAAATACAGATGTGAACAAATGGAAAACCTGAGTGGTTGAAGCATGAGCAGCATAAGAATGTTATTTCATCCCCTAAATCCCAGTTTCTATAAGTGATGCTTGCAGGCTGAAGAGTAGTTGAAATTGAATTAAAAAGAAAAAATGTCAAAGCAACAACTAACTTTATTATGAGATGAGCCAGCCTTTCTACATAAGATATACCATGGTACATCCATTGTCTGCCTTTTTTTCCTCCCCAGAATGTCTGCTCATTTGCAGAGGAAGGAAAATTAACTATAGCTTTAGTGAAGAAGAATTCTTCTTCTTTTTGAACTCTCCTTTGGTCTCTCACAGTGCTGCTTGTGCTACCCAGGTGGTGGCAAGAGGCTGACCCAGGTGTCCAAACTAGACACAGCACTCCAACCCCAGTCTCCCCAGATAAAAGGGACTAGTCCCTCTCTTCAGTCAGCTGCTTACAGTTCTGCTAAGACATCCCTCCTTTGCTGCCAGAGCACACTGCCTCAGGACAACATACAAGCCTCCATAGAAAAGGCAGTAGGCAATACATGAGGGAACTGACTTCAAGGTTAACCCACTTAGTATAGACCTCAGTAGTGTTTGGCAAAGAAATTCTTCACATAACTATTTACATCCTTGTTATTGCAGACACTTTGGTTCTCTTTTCCTACAAATCACAGCACTTTTAACATTATTTAGAAAAGGTGATTAAGAGATAACACGTCCTAACATGCCACTCTCTTTTCTTCTAGACTTGCTTTTGCAGGCATAGACTCACATAGGTGGTTTTGGTTGGCTTCTTCCATTCACATGGAAGAGATCACCAGCATGTGAACATGAAAGAAACACCCGAAACCACATCTAGCTTTTTAACTGAAAATTCTGTAAGCTTAGCAATGTTGTTGATCGCTTTATTATATCTTTCATACCCTAGAAATCACTGTAAAGTGAACGAAACTGGTACACTTTCCATTTCTTTGTCCAAAGTCAATGCTCCTGTTGCAGATTAAGTTTTACTGACTCTATATTTTGTGTTTGATTGTGAAACAGTTATCTATAGGAACATCTTGATTTCAGAAGTGAGCATCTATGTTAGCATGGGTTGATGTGCTGCTTGAAGTCCCTGTTCTCTGTGACATGTTAGCCTTAGTCCCAACTCTCTAGAGCATAACCAAAGCACCTAGGGTCTATTGTATGTAGGACGAGCTATTTGACAACCTGGCAAGGTAGAAATCTAGCTGACCAACTCGACAACAAAACTTACTTTTAAGGTGACTTGAAGTAAACTGCCTTCATTAAAATACTAAAAAACACATCCACAGACTGAGAAGACCCTTGCCCAGCTGAAGACCCTGCCCCCACATAAGTGTAGTAATTGAAGAGAATGACACTGCGGATATTATAATTGTATGTAAATCACTAACCAATCATTGTAACCGGGAGTGTATTGTCTTGTAACTTTTGTGTTTAAATCTAATGGCAGAATTGGCATTAGGTGTGCTTCATTTGTGGAAATTCCACCTAGCACCCAGTACAGCAATAAAGAAGTGCCTGCTTCTGAATGATACATTGGTGTTAAGGAGTTTTGTTCTCCCAACTTTCAGTGACACTCCCATCAAAAGCTTTTTGGAAAGTCTGACTTAAAACAACTACTGAGTAGTAAATACATTGTCATTACTCACAAATAAGTCACATTTCTTTAAGACTGATCACATACACTCTCAAATGAGATCTCTTCATGACACTGTTGATTTTAGGGCTCTTTATGGATCAATAGAAACCAAACCAGGAAGGCATAATCCCACCTTTCAAAGATGTTTGAAAAATACAGTACCATTCATAGTGCAGCTTAAGCCTGTCAACTTTGCAGTCTCTGCATTTACTTACTATGTGTTAACCCAGTTACAAAGGAAACACAAGTGATAAATTAAGATTATAGCACATCTGTTTCCACAGATATTGGATAAAATATGGCAGTTTATTTAATGCACTAAACAGCTTAAATGGTGAGGATGACTTTTTCTTAAATATATTTTGCCTGAAAAGCTGATATACACAGATGCATAAGAAAATGAGGTTTTTTCTGGTTTCTAATAGTAGCAGTTATGCCTCTCTCAAACAATACGTATCTAGCAAAAGAATTAGTCTAAGTGATGTGATTAAAACCAAGATATTCCACACTCATCTACTCTTCCCTGCTAGACTGGCAGAAGTGACAAGGCAACATAAGAAATACTAATACTAAAAAGCAACACACCTAAAAATTCAGTCCTGTGAACTACTTTTCCAGCAAGTAGTGCCTCAAGAAACAACACAGACAATGATATGGCATTATTTCTGTTATTTGAGGTGTGTATATATATATATATACACACACATACACACTAGAGACAATTGCGTATAACAGGAAAGGGTTATGCCAATGATGGCTTAGCAAACATTTATCTACAATAAAATTTCAAATAAATACATAAAGAAAAGGTCACAGCTGGCTCCTACACTGCCTTGGCACCTCCATGGAGCTCACTCCCCATCATGGCCAGTCTGTCCTCACTGGAGAGAGACCACCAGCCCCTTGAGGCTCCCACCCTGTCAGCAACTCAGAGGCTTTATCCTCCCCACACCAAGGGGCAAGGCAGGGAATGGTGACACCACAGCTCAGGCTCCCCCAGCCTCCATCCAGGATCACTTAATGTTCACCAACACTTAAAAAGGAAAGCTGTGTTTATCTGTGGGTATTAGGAGCATGATGTAGGTAATTAAGTAATAATCATCCTAGAAACGTGCCCTTATCTTAGAGCAGTAGAAAGAACAGAGACTGAGATTTGGGGGAGTTATCTTCTCCTTTAGCTCCAGGGAACCAAGCACTAAACAAACATTCATATCAAAGTCAGTAAATAATTTGGCCGGTTACTTGTTCCCACATCCTCACTAAAGTTTCTTGATTGAAGACTGCAAACGTTTATGTTTAGCCTTCAGCTAAGTATTCAGAGTTCCGTATAAGAACTGACTCTGCATTAAAAATTTATCTGTGAGTTACTGCTTAGCATCAATACAATTGTATTCATGTCTCTGTGAGTGGGGACATACAAGAAACACTATTTTTCTGTCATCACAAACCATCTTTTACACTTATAAGCACAGAATCTGTCAGGGATTGAACTGCCTTTTTGGTTCCCAAAATCTCTTGATTTGACAGGATTGGGTAGACAAATTTAAAGTACATGTTAGCACAGCAAACCTGATAAACTCCTCTCTTCAGAATTAGAGCAAGGAGTTTCAACATGCAGTAAAGAAGTGGGTTTTGCCAGAAGTTTCCTTACTGCTCTCCTCCTCCTCCTCTCCCAAGAAGCTCTAAAAGTGTTTTGGGAATAGGCAGACATTACTCTTCACCTCCTCAGTCCAAAAATGTACTAGAGGCAGAACACAGCTGCTCTGTCAGTCCAAGCACACACCTGTAATGACTCCATCCTTCCCTCAGTATTCCACCCATACTGTATTATACTTATCTTTGATAAGAGCCAAAGAATGGATTCGCAAACCCACTCTGCCTATGAAATCTTCAGCAGGCTTAAGCATATTTAAAACTAATGTAACTGCAAAGGTGTCAGTGAAAGGCAAATTTCAAGCAAATTAGGTTGCCAGTGAGTAATTAAGGACATTCTAGGCTAGATTTTTTGCTTTTGTTGTTGGCAGCGCACACAAAAAATAAAATATGGTCTCTAAACTGAAACTCATTTAAAAAAAAAAAAAAAGAAAAAAGAAAAAGGTCAGCACTTTTATATGGCATCATAGGGACAGCTTTTTCAGAGATGCTGTTTTTACAAACACTCTAAAAAGCTAGAACTCTGGCTGTAGGTTCTAGCTATTCACTTGCAGGAGTTAAGAACTTGCCATGTGTCATTACCTATTTTCCAGCTGACCTAAGGACACTGGAGCTCATTAGTAACAATGAGAATACTTCTACCATTACATAGAAATAAAAAAAAAAACCAAAAACCCCCCAAAAAAACACAAAAAAACAACACAAAAACCCCAAAACTAAACAACAAAACAAACCAAAAAACACCCCCCCACCACCACACAAAAACTCCCACCAAAAACTATAACAAGATTACTTAATCAGCACTGTAGGGCCCAGTGTCTAGAACAATGGTTCTCAAAGACCTAGGCCAGAAGACAGCCAGCATCTAGAAATAAAGATTCATTGCAAGGTTTCCCACATGCCTCTGGGCCTAGACAAGAGTTTCTCAGAATAGCTATGAATAGGCAAAAAATCTCATATTTGGACTTGCAGTGACCAACAAGTTTTTCTCAATTTGCTTCTTGTGTAGGTCTGACTCCATAAGCACTTGAAGAGCCTTGCAATCACATCCAAGCCTTTACAAAAACACCCCCCTTCCTACATGTATTTCATAGTGCTATGGTTTAATTTCCTGAACTAGACTTCCTCAGACAATATTGACATGTTCATACTAGGGGAAAAACAAAACAAAGCAAATAAAAAGAGAGCCTAAACGCTAATACTAATCCTGCTTCTGGTGCATTGTAGTCCCTCCCCCCCAGCTTTTTACTTAGTAGAAACACTATATGGCGTCTGTTCATACCTGTTCAGGATTCCCTTCTGTTCATTGGTAGCGCGTTCATACTTGTAACTCTTGGTTGTTCTCCCTGAAATTAGTGGTACGTAAAAGCTTTTTTTCTTGCAAACTTAATCTCAGAGGCTTCATATTTCAAATTTTTCCTGTTATGCTGCAAATATTGAAGGATGGATGTATGGCAGTAATTATGACCTCTATCTAGCTGGGATATACTTTTAGTCTTATCACAATGCCATACTGCAGTCCAGAGTTAGCAGTCTATGCCAAAGCAACTACAGGATATTTCACAGGTAAGTACTTAATCACTCTGCAAGCAATGAGTTAAGGTTTAACCGGGTAATCTAATGAAATTAATGACAAAAGTTTAAGGCAGACTTGATTTAATTTGGCACAGTTTTCTACTAGCTACACACCCCATTTTAACAAACTCCCTTATGCCATTAAATATCTATATAGATAAACACAGCTACATTTAAACAACCAACCAATCTTCACTGTAAACATCAACAACTTCCAGGGATGCTCCCCTAGCAGAAACAACAAGAGATTGGCTTGTTTCATTTAGAAAAACAAGACCTAGTAGAGTCCACATATCAGGTGTGTAGACTGAAGAGGCCAGAAGGAAATTAATCCTATTTCACCCAAAAACCTACTACTATGCAAAAGCCAGTCACTTCTTGTCTGCGTTTATTTAATGCTTACGCATGTTAGAAGATCTCTTTACTAATCTATCTTATTTCAAGTTAATTACTCTCTAGTTTCCATCTCATGCATAGTCTGCATCAGATGCTAGCTTTTATAACCATGAACTACCAAGGAACAAAAAGATAATTATGGGACTGGAGCATCTCTTCTATGAGAGAAGGCTGAGATCCGAGAGCATTGAGCCTGGAGAAGAGGAGCTCAGTGTATATAAATACCTAAAGGGAGGAAGGCAGCTCTTTTCAGTGGTGCTCAGTGACAGCACAAGAGGCAACTGACACAAACTGAAACACAGGAGGTTCCCCCTGAACATAAAGGTTTGATTTTTTATTTTTTACTATGGGGATGGCCAAGAGCTGTCACGGGCTGTCCAGAGAGGTTGTGGACTCTCCATCTAAAAAGGTGTCTGAGCACCACCCTGGGCAACCCAGAGGTTCAACTTCAAACATTCTGTGAGTCTGTGGAAGTATCTTAAGATTAAAAAGCTCCCTGTTCAGATTATCAAAAGTCTTTATGCTACAAATAGGCCTTTATACACAGTTTAAAAAAAAAAAAAAAAAAAAAAGGTAGTACAAAATCACATTGTTCAATGAAAAGCTTCCTAGAAACAAACAACAGCACAGCAACCCTTTCTCCAGTTATTTGAATCATTGCACCAGCTTTCTAATGCCTGTCTTTCATTTCATAATGCAGGAAACACAACATCTTTTCAGCCCTTGTCTTCCTTGCTCTTTACTCACGGAAGTTCTCCGTCTGCCTCTACACCAGAGGGAAGGATTCTAAACATCAATGCATGGTGAAAGGGATGGCATAACCTAAGTGTGCTCGTTGCCCAAGTTACAAAATTGCTCGTATAGTTTTCATACATCCAGTCATATTTGTTACTGAGTGCTTGACTCATTTATTTTTACCTTCCTACTTGAGAGCTGCACCTCTAACCAACCAGAGGCATGCCATGTCATGCACCTGTAATTTCACCATTAATGACATCAAGATAGAATATTCCAGCCACCTCTCCTTCAACTATTTTAGATGCACTAATGGCACCACTGTAAGTGAACCCAATCACTCCTCTAGAAATTACTCAGGAGTATGGAAATGAGATGGTTATATAAAAAAAAGCTAAAACGTTTTCAGATTTTGATTAAAAAGAAAAAAATCTTTACAAGCAGGATAATAAAATTACAAAACCAAAACAAACACTCCTACTACAAACTATACGTTATCAATTTTGGGTCACACTATTAAATTGATAAACATAAGACGCATTAATATAGAGTAAAGGAAAGATTATTTTTCCACCTAGCACTTGCCTTAGGCAGTTGAGCTTCCTGAAAGCTAAATTATTGTCATGTGGATATCCCTATGAGTTAGGGAGACAAGGAAAAGCTACGGGTGGGACAACTGATACAGCCTTCTGCTGCTCTCAGGTTCAAAGCAGTATCAGGCAAAGGCCTGGGCAAGCCAGCTGTATTGTACCATGCCCAGCTGCACAGATTTTACCAATTTGAGAGTATCCTTTTCACCTGGGCCCTACAGCATCAGACAACTGTTAGGCTGAAAAATGTCCTTTGCAATTGACCCCCTGGGTCTTACCAGAACCTAAATCCCCATCTCCAACTTATGATCAAGATGCAACACAAAATCACAAAATATTTTCCCCTACTGTTGCAATGAAGATAACAGCAAGATCAACACAGAGCTGATACTTTCCAAAAGTAAATTATTCCATTTTAAGTCACATGCATTCCTACAGCTCCTCCTACTCTCCTCCCTAGTTGCCCAACAGTAAGCCAAACCTTTGAAACTCACTCAGTAGAAAAATTGCTGTGAAAATGTTTATCAAATTGTACTTCTGCTTTGCTCTTGGGAAACTCAATATCAGCTTAGCCTCACACATCGCCAGATCTGCCAGTTGTGAGCTGCAGCTCTTGTTTAAACAAGAGAAAAATACTAAAGTTGTAAAGGAGTCCACAGAAGAGGCAACTCCCTATTCATGTCAGCATAAGCTGGGAACTTTCACTGAAGTACTTCTGAAAATACCCACGTTTAAACCAGAAAGGAGCCAAACCCTAGAAGTCTTTGGCTGTCAGGGGGAGGTTTAAGAGGGATTAGACCCAATTTGCAGTGTAAACTCGATTCAAAGGCAGTCTTTTGGCTTTCACACCATCAAAAGTTCGCAGCTATGAGTACTCCCAGGTGGCTTCAGTTTCAATAATGTCAGAGTCGGAGAAAGGAACCTATTCTTACTAACTCCTTATTTCAAACCAGATGGTTGTGGTTTTGGGTTGGGGTTTTTTTTGAGAAAAATCAATATTCCTAAAACACGTGATTTGTTATTAAATCTCAATCCATACCTATAACTCCAGCATAAACTCATCTTAATACTGTCTATTTTATCTCTATTACTGGCAAAGCCTGAAAGGAATCAGTTTTTGCCCTGCAGCAGTAGATAATCTCTGGAGGCCCCAGCTGCATATCATCTACTCTTGTAACTTCATACTATAAACCACCAAGCAGCTATCAAAACCAGAGCCCTCTATCCATACTAGTAAACCTTATAAATCATTAGTGCTGGCATCTGAAGCTACAAAATACCAAACCCAGAGCAACAAACAACAAGAGTTTACTGCAGCTACAGCCAATTATTTTCAGTTTAAACTCTAGTGTTCCAGATAAGGGACATATCAGCAGATACCGCTTCCTCACCTTCTCTCTCTTGAAGATAAAGGGAAGAACTGCTGCCACACAGACACATCAATCTTCCAGCCACTGCACTCTCCTTCCAGACTGGGCTGCTTTCCCTCTGCCTTCCTCAGGCCCCAAGACCACCACCCTCCCACCACTCAGCAAGGCACTAGCCCTGCAGAGAACTACTTACACACAACCCTGAACAAACCTCAGGGCAAAATGAAGTAGGGAGGGGTTAATTGATGCCTCATCAGATACAGCTGGGAGCTGGCTGAGCTCTGGATGCTCAGGGTGCCCTGAGGTGAAGGCAGCTCTTCACAGGGCTTGTATGGACCACCACAGTTTGCAGTACTGATTGTGTCCCTACCAAATTTTTTTTTCTTGAGTGTTTCTGGCACAACTTCCTGTTTTCTGGGAGAAGTGAGGAGCTGGCAGCCAAGCTGCACAGTAAAGCTGGATCCCTGCAGTGACTAAAGCAGATTGGAGATGTCTGATGCAGCCCTGTTTTGATGTCTGGGAAAGCTTATCTCGGTTCAAAACTTGCATTAGAGCATGCCTTAGAGAAAGCAAGCCTTCTGTTTTTCTCAGCAAACATCAGATGATTTTTCCACCATGCTGGCACTGCAATGCCCTGGGCTGTGTCAAGGGTTCCCAATCAGTGATGTCAGCTGGTCAGGGCTGACAATTGATTTTGAAACTTTTGGTGCTGTGTTTCATTATCTTGTATTTTATCTGTGATCTTTATTTCCCCCAGGGTTGCTTGAACATGCTTCTGATAATGAAGGTAAAAGACAGCATTGGAGAGATTGTCCCTCATGGATTATAAATTTAATTTAGCAAGTCTAAATTCCACTGATCCAGATTGATTGAGTGTAGTCTAATCAAACCAAAATTATTACTTTGGAGGAATGAATGATACATGTGTACATAAAGATACCATTTCATTTTTCAGTTGAAGTCTATAAATGCAAATTGTATATATATGTTTGTGAAGAGATGAATAAAAATTAGTGATAATCTGAAACAAGTTCCAAGAAAATGTCACACCTATCATCACGTAAATTATATATGACATACCTTGCAGAAAAATATTTGCATTATGGTATTTTTACATCCACTTTTAGGGACTGTTTAAGGTTTTTTTCACTGTTCTTTGGGTGACAGCATCAGACCAGGAGGCCTCAAATGTGTCAAAAGTGCTACAAAAGTGTCCTGAGCAGGGGAAAACTGATCTAATGAGCCATTGTATATCTGGAATAAAGTGCTGGTTTCGTATTTTTAACAGCTCTCAGATAAATTCATTTGCTGCAATCTGGTTTCAGTTGTGCAGAAGCTCAGGAGCCAGGAGTATGTGTGATGAACCAAATAAGGTCCACCAGATGCCATTGAACTGGATGATCACTAGACAACTGAACCTAAAGTATGTTATTCAGGACACTCCAGAGCTGGAATTATGTACTAAAGCTTAGAAAAAAACAACTTTTCTTTTCCTGAGGCAGTAGATAAATATTGGCATTGGAGATACCTTGCTATCTATAAGCAAGTTTTTCATGCTAGACTAGCTGCCCTGTAGTATTAACGGATGGGAACATGCTTTGTATAATACTTGCTTCTGCAAAAGCAATAAAGCAAAGTTGAGAAATGAGTGCCTCTCTGTGCTCCACTCTGTAAGTAAAGGCTTCTAATTTTCTGTTAATTCTTTTCCCTTTAACTTAAAATAAACCAACAATTCAAAATATATGGCTGGGATTATTGTTCTGCATTAATGATATGCTTTTGGAGGATAGGCACAGGTAAGGTTAGGTCAGCCCCCTTATTTATAAAACCTGTTATTCAAGGATTTCTAACATAGGTGTAATAGATATTTGTGCTAGATATTGTAGTAGGTACTGTGGTGAAATCTGGGCAGAAGAACTGAATTGGGAGGTATTTTTTGATGAGTTAAAAGAGAGCAAATAAAAAGAATTACTTGGCTTTCAAGTTGTATTTTGTGAACATTCATTACCTGCTCTCTTGGTTATTCAGTATTTATGAGCAATGTGTTCTTTAGCTGTGTTTCATCTTAAACTCTTGAATCTGGGAACCTGTTGATACCTAAAATGTTCTAGTTTAGAAATACTACATTTAGTAAGTGGGTGGGACAAAGAATGTAAAAAATATAAGTTGTGCCTCTGAAGTGGGAAATTCATGAGTTGTGAGTGTGGGCAGGTAATCTGCACAAAAGCACAGAACAAGGACGTTGCTTGTGTGCTTCAAGGAAGCATATTTCTTCCTTGCTCAGAGCAAGGCAGTGCTTGGAACTTCAGCATGCAGCACATCTGTGGCCACGTGGTTCATGCCACAAGGTCCATGCCCCCACTCTGTACCCAGTGGGCCAGAGCAGAGTCAGTCTGAGGAAAGCAGAAACACAAGAACCTGGCAAACAGAGACTTGCTGCCATCAGATGTGCTGTGCCAATGGTATCAGAAACACCAGTACCCTACCATTAGGAGAGCAACAGTCTATTAGTTAGTCACATTCTGATTACATGATCTCAGAGGTCCCAGCAGCACTGCTCCTTGCTTTCACAGAGCCTGCTGTGCCCAGACAAGCGTATTGCTTCTCTGTGAGGCTCTGAGAGCGAAGTGGGAGGAAGGTCACTTTGTGTATTCCCTTAACCCAGCAGTGCAAAAATGCCAGAGAGCAGTGATTAGTCACACTGTCGGCAGAAGTCAGCTGGGTTTCAATACTTAACACATTGCATTTCTAATTTGGGTTGGGTTTTTTTTTTACCATTATGAGTACAGGCAAGAGTCCCATGTGACTTTTAAAAAGTATTGTGAAGCCTGCAAGCCTTGTGCACCTCCTTCAGCATAGCTTTGCCTTGCTAAAAGGTATCAGAAAAATGACACACATTCAAATTAAATAACAGGTAAAGCAATAGCTGCATGTTTCCAAGAGTCCTCAGGTCCTTCTGTTGTATTGCTAATATTGCTTCAACCAGGAAGCCAGATGTGACACTTTCTGATGCAACCCAAACATTAGCTGGTCATCCCTGGATTTTCATATGGTTTCATAATGCTCATACATGCATATGTGAAAAAAATGGTTTGGAGCAAAGTTCTTGTTTTGACTGTCCTGTTAGTGCTAGCTCTACTTAATAATAACAATAGAAGTCCCAGAACCACTGGTAATGCTTGAAATAAGAGTCCTGCTTTCTCAGATAACATCAGAGCTAAGCCAATATCCTGCTTGGAGAAGCTATGTCTTCATTTGGCTCCCTGATGCCAAGATGTGTAACACATACCCTGCTTACTTGAGAAGCTTGCTGACCCATCAATAAGCTATAGTAAATAGGGTTAAATGTTTTGCTGTTTCTTCACTGAAACAACTAACAAAGTAGTAGCATTTGGAATCAATATTTGTCTGCAATGGCTAGTTAGAAGACTCATGTTACTCCTGGTTTTTGGTTTATGGATACTGCATTTGGGTAGTGGAGAGTTTTCAGCTCTCCTTTGGAAAACATTTTGCCATTCCCTAGGAACCCTTTTTTATGAAGCTGTACAAATATTTACAAAGTATGTCGTATCTCTGCTGATGCTAACAGGATTGTTAGAGAACTGCTGTGCATACCAGTCACTTCCCTCTTCTATATATCTTTATGCTGATGAGAGGACGAAATGTCTCTTTTTGGCTGGCCCAACAAGTAACACTGTCTATACAGAATGATTTGTGAGAAAATACCTTTAAATTCAGATATAGTTGAAGGTTATCTTGATTGTCAATTACTTAATTTATGATTCTGCAGGAGTCACTGCTGTGTGTAAGGGCAATAGCCATGGGCAGTGGGATGAATGAGCAGAATGTGAGCTACAAAAATTAGTAAACTGTCCAAGCCGCCATTGTTGCTGTGTCAGGTGAACTGAAATAGTGAAGAGTCTGAAGATCCTCACTTTTGATGCAAATTAACACTTGAGTATGGTAGGGCTCTAACTTCTAGATTTTCTAAAACAGAGACTGCAAATTAGATTTGCAGGTTAATATAACTGTAAATGTCTCTTCTTCAAATAGTGCTCACTTAGAGATTATTTTGACTGAACATGATCGCTATAGAAGACTTGTATAATTATCATAAAAAATAAAATAAAATTGAATTGTTCTTAAGAAGTCAAACTTGTAAAAATTATCAAACATCAGCTTCATTTCAGACAATTTTGTTCCAATTAATGTTAAGTATTTAGAAAATATCTCCTCAAATTAAATTGATTTAGCCTCTCAGTTCAGGTCTAAGACATTTTCCATGATAGCTTCTTTTCGTATTTTAATTGATTGGCAATTTAATGCAAGCTGTAACTGAGATAACAGTGCAAAGCGATGTAATCAGGAGAATTAAAGTCTTAGAGCAAACATGCTAAGTTTACTGAATTTTGAAGCTTGCCTTCTCCCTTCTAGCATCAAAGATTAACTCTGTCCTCTTCTCATGGTGTGTTCTAGGAGCAGACCTTTACAACGCAGAGGTGTGGGCTGAACTATGTCCCCAGGAATGTTCCATAACCACTACCAGGTGGACACAAGAAGTGTGGCTCAGTGGCAGCTCACTTGTCTGTGCTGCCACAATCAACGCACAGCCTGCGGTGAGCCAGGGAGAGACATGTCTGCACCTTGTGCTGCTGTGAGGTGGCAGGAAGGCTGGAGCCCAGCGGAGCAGTGTGGCTTCCTGTGCCATGCCCACTTTCTGTAGGACAGAACTGCTGAGGCAGTTGTCACTGTGGGGGACTTGGGCTCTTTTTATTGCTTGGGTTTGTATTTATTTTGCAAAGTAAATCATATTTAGGAAAGTTTTGATATGCCTGTTAATTTTCTTCTCCTGAACGTGGAGAGGGACCATCTGTCCAAGATATGACAAAGATCCTTGACAAAAACCAAGTTAAGTCAGAGATTTGGAATAGGCAGTTTGCTGGATAGCACATTACTGTGCTCTGCAGTACCTTACTGAGAAACTTGAGGAAAGGCAGATAGATACGATTGGTTTTCTCCTGTAACTTCTTCTGTCTGTACAGCTTTGTATTAATTGTTGTACACTACCTCACATTACTGGTTATTTCTGCAGCTTGAAGACAACTTCACTTCTTTCCACAGTCTAATATTCCTTCAGCAAATAGGTGTATCAGATATAAAACTTATGACAGTTGTCCTTAGCTTTTATTCACTTGACGTTACATGTGTCAGAGGTGTCTAGGAAGCAGCTTTTACCATTTGCTGTATATGGGAATACTGTTGCTACCATGACACCAGGGAAGAAGTCCAAGTTCAGGGTCTTGCACTGGCTCCACTGGTCTTATAAAACCAGTCCTAGTTGCAAATCCCCCTCACACGTTTCTTATCTTTGTAAAAGGGATTTAGGCAACAATGAGATTTAAGCTGTATTACTTCTCCAAAGGTAGAAAATAAATGAGGGAGGTTCCTTTCTACAAATCTGATACA
This sequence comes from Nestor notabilis, assembly GCF_000696875.1. Lineage (NCBI taxonomy): Eukaryota > Metazoa > Chordata > Aves > Psittaciformes > Psittacidae > Nestor > Nestor notabilis. Next base: position 58,919 of record NW_009924151.1, on the reverse strand, counting down.
TCCTTAACTTGATTTTGGATGTTCTAGCTTTTGCAGCTGCGCAGAGCAGACGATGGTGATGATTAAACATGTAAATATAGTGCAGCAGGTTATGTTCTTTAGAATCTATGTATCAAAACTGTCTTAGTCACCTGTCTGTGTGCAATGCAAGAGAAAAGGGTGGAATTCTGAATTCTGGCCCTGTGGGAACTGGTTGCCTCTATTTGAAAGGCCCCTGGAAGACGAGCATTTCAGAGCCAGGCTGGCAGCTGGTGAATGTTCTTGGTAAACCCCAGTGTTTGCCCCATATGTAGAGCCCCAGTACACCTCAGTACTTGTATGTCAGTGTCAGTGAGACAAACGGGGGCTTGGGAGTCTCATACACAGTACCCTGTGACTTACCGACACTTTTCTATGAGCAAAAAATGCCCATCTATTCTGAGACTTTTTCAAAACTAAAATTCTTTTGTTTTCCAACAGCACATTTAGTGCAGTGGGGGAAGGAACTTCCTTTTATTTATTCGGGGTGTTAATGTAGGCAGCCATTTGAATGAGAAATAAACATCTTCTAATGCCAATTGTGAGAAGTGCCAGTCTCTGCTGAGATGGGGGAACGTATGATTCTGTCAATCCTGTTTTGCAATGCAGCCAGTTTCTTCCCACAGCACCATCTCACTCACTACACTGCCAGCACACAGGACATCTGAAATATTGCAGTCAAGTCTCATGAGTCAAAATGTATCATTAATAATACAGAACATTCTTAGAAGAGACCTAATCCGCTGCAATGAAGGGAGCGAATAAGATGTAGGAATGTAGATCTAAGGCAAACAAATATCCTTGGATCTTTACAACAAAGATACTGTGATGGGGGTGTGTGTGTGTTAAAATTTGTTGTAATCAAAATAGGCACTACAAATATTTACAGTGCATTATTCATAATCACGTATCACTGCAAACAGGCATCTTTTCCCATTGCTCTGTTAATGGACCACATTTCCAAAAGGCTGCAATTTCAAATTGCTCTGAATTACCTGAAGTGGTAGTTCTTTCCTTAGCTTATGAATTCATTCTGATCACCAACTCAATTTAGAACCTCTAACTTATGATACACCTTGTTCTGCAGTTCATTCTCTGCAGTGATCATCTGTAAGCATACTTCGTAAGTGACTTGGAACCAGTATAATTTAGGGATGAATTTGGGCCTCTTTAACAGCTGTGATAAAATAACAATTTTGTTTTATTACGTGGAGTGTGATTTTTTTATCTATATAACAGTTCTGGTCTTCAATGAGTACATGAAAAAGTATTCCTGAATCCAGTAGCATTACAACAGCTGGTATTTCCATATACTACAACTACCCAGAAAAACAAAGCTTTTGATCACCATCACCTGTATACCATTAGTGGCTCTGCCACTTGCAGAGTCTCACCAGAGATTAATCTTGATGTTTTCCAAATTGACTTAAATTTTCATATCCATAAATAGCTGCAAGCAGAGACTTGTTAATACGAAAGAATTAGAGAACGTTTTATTCAGTTCAGTCTCTAACTGCTAGGCTTACAACCAAGATTTTATTGTTGAGAATATACTTATGAGTTGTATAGAATGTGTTCAGCTAACAGTTGTTTGTTCCAGAAAGTTGGCACAAAATTGGCACACAGCTTTAAAGAATTCCCCAAACCCTAGACCTGATTTTATTTCTCTTCTTACTCTGAAGATCTTTCGAAGCACTGACAATAACTGCCATAGAATTAAAGGTTGCAGTAAAATTATTTTGTAGCTATCAAGTTTGCTTTATCTGCTCCATCTGTTCAGAGGGAGTCTTATTTTCCTCTTAAAATGTTCTATAACTTCTGGATTTTATTTTTTATTGTATTATTTTGCGTATGAACTTCTAAACAATGCTAAACCATACTGAAATGCTTTCACAGCTGCATATCACAAAGCATATATGGTGTGGCACAACTTTCTTGAAGTGGTTCTTTGTGATCTGTGTTGAGCCTAGGATGGACTGCCAGAAGGGAAAGTCAAATCCTTGTAAGATGTGATTAATCACTGAGATAAACAACAGCAGATTCTCTGTTTTCTTAAGTCCTCAAATGAAAACTGGTTATATACATGAAACAGGACTAGATGGTCTAATGGCTCTTCCTAATATCAATCTGAGTGGCAGCCTCTGTGTGACGCCTCAGTCCAGCTTATCCTCTGGAGTACCCTTAAAGCAAAGCACTCTTCTATCTCCAGTTGACTTTTGTTTTGCTGAGGAGATTTAGCAGCCAGCAAAGCATGACTTACATGCTGAGAAAGCTACCAGAACAATCCAGGTGCAGAGACATGAATTCTGTGTAATACTTGACTTCAGATTAAACACACAGAAGTGCTTGGAAAGCATAAGATCAATTCAGGCACAGAGTGTAAGTGAAGAAATTTCAGGTGAGTTTAAAAATCATTTGAAGTAATGCTGTTAACGACTGATCTATATTACCTCGAAAGATTTACTGTTAATCTACTCTGTCCAGAACCAATTTTTGCTGCAAAAGGTTATGAAATGAAGAAGCTTTTTTGTTCTGTTTCTTTACTGAAGCAAGCTTTTCTTCAGGACGGTTGGAGATTTTTCTAGACACCTTCTCTCCTTGATTTTTCCAGTCCACTTCTCAACATCTTTAAGAATTCTAGTTTGCTTTTTGCTAATGGGGCCTCTAGTGGTGCTCGTGTGACAGCTGTGTGAAGCTGATGACTGTTAACTAGGAGATGGTTAACACAGGGATTCACGGTATCTCTACTGGTTTAACAGACTCCCTGCTGATTTTGGGCAAGTATCGCCTCTCAGCTTCCTTCTCTGAAGACTGAGGGAAATTCCTACACAGCTCTAACTGAACTTTCACTTTACTCTGGTGTCTGGGGTGTCAGTATTTGATCCTGGATGTGCTACCAATAAAGGCAGAGGGAAGCTGTTGATGGAAAAATTGACAGCTGTTTACAGCAAATCCTAATGGGCTGTCCTATATTAGCAAAAAGGCTTGACACATTGATGTTTAAATCTTTTCTCATGAATGCTTCATCACTAGCAGTAATAAGTCTTTGTACACCAATAATTTTCTACTTGATCCCTCTGATTTTCTTTCAAATTAAGTCATATTCTCACTTGCACTACCACCTAAATGTCAAATGCAGAAAGCCATTAAGGCATATCTGTGTTGGCTGTCATACCACCGGCTTTTAAGGCACCCAGGTTTCGCAGCAGAACTCCTGAACACATGGTAGGAGAATTGGCTCCAGCGGTGATGGGTAGGCACGCAGGGGTGGAGTACACGGCAGCTTGTGTGGTGAGCATAGTGGATGTCTAAGCAAGCCTACAGAGCAGATGCAGAAGAGGAACATGTGGCTGAAGCCTCATTGGGCTGCTTGACTCACAGATGAGTACTGACATGAGCCTGGCATCTGGAGCTCAGATCTGTTTCATCCTAGAACCTGACATCCTCTTTTTAGTTGTGGTCAATCACTTCAACCTTTTTCTTGTGCTGCTGAGCTATGTGTCAGGGTGCAGTGATGTCTATCTGCTCCTGAAGTGTAGTCGGGAGGAGCTGAGGTGACTCAGAACACTGGGACAGGCAGTGGAGTGCCACTGCTGTCCTCACACAGAAATGAATCAAACCCATGTTATAACACTCACCTGGAGGCACCCTCAGCACATTGCCTGGTTGAGAGATGACAGTTCATTGTGGAGGGCACAGGAAAGACAGAAGAGGCTGTGACTCTGCCCCAGCAAAACTCCTGGTTGTCTAGCATGCTCCAGCAAGTCACTGACAAAATGCAGTGTTTAGGGGGACAAGAGCACCACCTGCCTTAAAAGCAATTCTGAGGTTTTTTGATGACTTTAAAATTGTGCTCCTTTTCCCCTGGCAGCACCACTTTTGTTGCAGAGGAGAGGAGCCTTACTCCATGTAGCTACTGTGCTATTTTACATGGCAGTGCATGCAGTTTAAGGTACCAGACTGAGCAAACAGAAGAACTGCAGCAGATGCAAATGACACAGGGTGTTGGAGAAGGCCAAAGATTAAAGCACCTAAAGTTAGATTTTTATTTCTTTTTCCTGGTGATCTCACTTCAGATTTTACAGTTTAGCTCTTGAATCTCCAGTTTAGGTGTCACATCTTTCATTTGCTAGGAGTCCTCAAAACTAAGGATAAAAAGCCTGAGACCTCAAATGACAGAGTGCAACTCCTACCTTCTTTGCTATCAAAAACATATTTTCAATAGTTTTTAGACACTTCATATGACCTTGTAGAGGGTGGTAGGTGCAGGAAGTGGCTTCTGAATATTTAAAGTACCATTAATTACTCTTATGCACATAGTTGTGGATGTAGAAGTCCAGCTGGTAAAACAAGAGGCAATAAATGAGGAAGTGTTTAGTCTGAAGACTGAAACTCATCATGAGACTTAGGATGTGAACCAAAGCAGCAGCAAACAGGTCAGCATAATTTCAACAATTCGGGCTTTGTAAGTCAACTTTAAAAGAAACTATTCATACAAGTGGGTATTTATAGCACATGGAACTTCAATTGTAAGCTCCTGTTGTCCCTGCACATGTTAATTGTTTATTTCTTCTTTTGGGTATCATAGTTTCCTCATCTCACCCCCAGGTTCTCAAAAGGAATATTTTTCATATAGCAGCCACTCTCAGGTAACTAAGCTGTCCTGTAGCTACAGGTAACCTTGTGGATTTGTTAGGGATGAATCAATTAATTGTACCTTTAGGGGGAAAACTGGCATAGAAATGAGGTAAGAGTAGACAGCTGTATCACACTAGAAAAATTTGTTCTCTCTCCTCCTCTCCTCTTCTGGCAAAGCAGGTATCAGACTGCCCACACATAAGTATACCTCTATGTTTTGGGCTGATATATAAATGAAAAATATGATAATAAAAGGGTAGTTTTTAGTAACTTCAATCTTCTACAAAGACTGCAAATGAAATCCATAAATTAGCCCCACCAAGCAACCCTGCTCACATTGTCTCAGTTTGTACATCACTGACCATGGCCATTTGTGGGACATGCAGCCTTGGTGTCCTGCCCTGACTGCCCAGGCTACAGCCCACCTCTGTGGAGTGAGAGACCCACTCTAGCTCAGGCTTTCAAGACTTGACCATGAGTTTTCCTGCTGTTCTCTGCTTCCTGGCTGTTACAGCTACAGATAAGAAAACATCCTTTATGTATGCAGGGCACCCAGTAACCAACCCAGCCTGAACGAAGGAAGAAGCTGCTAGTCAAGATTAATGAAAAAACAGAGGGAAAATTAGGAAGGATTTGGGAAATATGAAGGAAATTGGTGGCAGTTTTCTGCCATAAAGACAATAGGTGTGGTGGGAGTGAGGATGGGGGAAACAGAGAATTGGGAAGAAGTGCAGTGACTCACTCAGGGATTGCCACTGCTACTTGCATTCCACAAACTCTCTGTAAAAAGCTGTGTATGATCATGGGTATTTTTTGTTTATTATACAAAGGCTGCTAGGAAACCCTAATTAGGATATTTATCAATTCCTGGGGGCCTGATCATCCTAACTGAGCTGCAAGACTCTATGAAACTGGAACACGTTGTTTACTGTACAAATAGATGTAAATACAGGTACGCTTGTTTTCTCACCAGTAGTCCTTGGCCCAATAATGGCTCTGACCAGCTGTGTTACACAACATTTCTTTAATATGACTTAATAGTAGTACATCAGGGATTAAAGTGATCTTGTATAATTACAGACACAAGTAAGAAGCATACACTTGGGATTTTACTTTCCCTTCTGGGTCCTACCGTTATATGAACTGTTCCCAGAGTCTCTTTTAATTCAAAATGACCTACTTATCTGTAGACAGCTTTGGCTGAAATGATTTGGATAAAATGAGAATGGATTACATTACTGACCTAAACCAACTTTGTATGAAGTTTGATGAACTTTAAAGAAGGAAATTTTTATGATTCTGTACTTTAGGGCTTCTTCTAGGAAATACTTAAATGTTAAAGAATTACATTTCTGTATTATTCTAGATACAGATAGGAGAAGGATACACAAAGAATCTTGATCATAAGTCTGTCCATGTAATTTTTCCAGGCAAAAATCATCAGCTATCTCCAAAGAAATACAGAAATAATTTATAGTTACTTTGAATCAAAAAGTGGAAATGTTTAATTTCTGCAAGATTAATTCCAGGGGTTATGACTGTATTTCCATATTTTATTCCTAAGTAATTCTTATTCCTAAGTAATATTTTCCCAGTGGAAAACATTTCTGTAGCATTTTCTGGTTAGTAATTTGTTGTGGGTGAAGCAATAGTCTCCATTTCAAAATAGCAGTTTATTTTTGCTTCCCGTTTCAGCTTTTTGTGACAAATATGTGTCATGCATCAGGCTACCACTGTTTGTGTGACAAGATGCCTATGTTGCTTTGTCTGAGCTGCACATGATTTCATTTTGGTGTTTCACAGACCCCTGAGACAACATTGTTCATGGAAAAGAAAGTAAATAGAAAGAACCACTGAAAATAGTTTTTGTTCTAATCTATGAGTGGGAAAGTATATGCAGCCTGGGCCTGATGCGACTTAGACAAGCCTTACTAACAGTGTGGGATGTGAAGTCACCCAGTAACCTATATTTTTTATAGCACCCGGGATCACTTCCCTAGAATCTGAAGCAGTGAGGAGGAAGACATGGAATGTCAAAGGAGAAAGTATGCAATCAGTTGCCCTGGTGAACAAATATTGCTAACAACTGTGTACTCTACATCATGAGCACAGTTTCTCATAATTTTGGCAAATGTGGATCTTGAATAGAAGCTAGATGGCTCGGGAATGACCTTTGTTTTGGTAAATGAGACCTTGTAATTTCCTTCAAGGTCAGGATCTGTTCGCAAGGTCATGCCAGAGGATGCAGTTTGTGCTCAGTCCATGGCAGCCACCTGGGGGTCTTTCCGTTGCCTGCAGTAAGAATGGTTTAAGGCTTTAGTTCTGAAATCAGTTTTTCCAAATACGTAAAAATATTCTTCCATATGAAATATTCAGTATATAAAATATTTTGCCACCATAAAGACTGTGAATCTGCATGCTCTTCTGTTATTGCAAGATGCTTTTGTGGTCCTGAAGAACCTGTATTTACTATGAAGTGGAAAAAGCAGCCAAGTAGGCTTTTGTCTTTTTCAAGTTGAAAACTTGTTAATATATGTTACTGAACAGGTATAATGAAATAAAGAGGAACTTACTTGTACAGTGCCTCAATTCTCAGCTAGTTAATTTTTAAATCTTAATTAGATTTTCGCTGTCATTTTAATTACTAAAGTCAAGGGCTGTCCATGTTCCAAGCAAAAGATGCAGTAAAAATCATGTTATTTGCACAACTTGCCTTCAGATTCTAAAAAGCAACGGAAGAACTCCTCTAGATTAGTTGATTCTGTTCAATATACAGGGTTCAGACCGTCTACTGCATGTCTAGTGTGGTAACGACTCCCTGCATTAATCAGAAATTAAAGCTGCCTCAAGGAATTGGAGGAAGTACTGGACAGACCCATCCAAAGGGTGAAAGAGTGATGCTGTGAATCTGTTGATGAATAAAAATCCCTTTGTTGCTGTTAGAAAGTTTTCTTTTGCAATAATTTGAGTTTCTTTATCTGCTAATAAAATCTCTGGATGGTTTAAAATATGCTTTTTCTACTCCAGTTCCCAGCACTTAATTCTCAGTCTACTGCCTGACCGTGTTTCATGGAAATCTGGAGTACTTTCACATTAGAGACATACTAAAAACGGGGGTAATGACTCTTCCATCTGATCCAGTCATAGACATAAAATATAATGGCTTATTTTGAAAAAGCAACAGTACCTGCTTTATAGCACCCAGGGGACCCTTTTCAAAATAAACCTTCTTATGATTGAGATGAGCTTAGAGAAGCCGTTAACATCTTTCCAAAATTACACCTTAAAGATTACAAAAACCTTTGCAAAGCTTTCTATTCTATCTCTCCTTTGCACATCCATTGGGATCTTAGCACAGTGTCCTCTCAGTGGGGCTCTGTCAGAGAGAGCTGTAAATGCTGTCCCCTTTCACAGCAACCCAGGGTGTTCAAACAGGTCCTTCATGGCTGAGCAGTTCTGTGCTGGTGGGCTTGCTGTTTCATTCCAGGTCCTGTGTTGCATACACGTTGGTCCATGCCCAGGTTCCACCCTTATGTAAAGGAAGTACTTCTTCATCTGGGGAAATCTGGGTGAGGACCAGCACATAAGGCATGCTGAGGTCCATGCTGAATACAAAGCATAGATACAAATTTTGCCAGGTCTGACTGGGCCCTGCTGTTCCTAGTCCTCCAAAGATGTCCAAGTAGGTCTTCTTGTCCCACAGACCTCTCCAGCTCCCAGCATGTCTCATCTTTGGCCTCACACCACAGAAAGCTGGCCCTGGTGGGCTTTGGAGAATGCTATCTCTAGTAGGATACTGTGAGGAGGTGTGAAGTGTGCAGAGACTTGCTGGCACTGATTGGTATATGCAAGGCCAGTGTCTTCTCCACAGACTATGTCACATTTTCTCTGTCACTTTTTAACAAAGTCCAAGAAGGATCAGCTATACAAGGGCCACCCTCTGGTGATGACTCAGGAATCCACCTTTAGCAAATGACTTGAGGCAGGTACCAATGCTGATCATAGTAAAGACAGAGGGGATAAAGGAGATGCAGAATGTACTAATGTACTAAGGGCTTCTCAGCTGGCTAACACAGTAAGCAGCCCTTAGTAGAGCAAACATTGCATCCTGACGTGGAGAGAGATTTCAAAAACACCACATGCTTTCCTGCCCTACTCCTCTGTCAGGAATTGAGAATTATGGGTTTTGCACAGATTTTGGTCCCTTTTCTAGCTGCTCTGTGGAGCAGCAGTGTCCTGGTGACGTTTTTGCAAAGCAGTAAATTGGAGCCCAGCTAGGTTTTCTGAGAGTCTATCAAACACGCTGTCCTCCACCAGGTAGGGTGCTCGCGCCTCCCAGTACTCCAGACATACACATTACTTCAACCTCTCCACATGCTATCTGCTTGAATCAGTTGTCACTATCAACACTCACACAATACAAGAGCATATACCAGGGACAGAAACCTACCTGCATCCTGCCCTGCCCGGCTTCTCGCTCTTGTCACGAGGCAGGTCTAGCTCTGCAGCAAGCATGGCTAGTACTCCAGCACTGGCCTCGGTGCCTGCCTGTGCACTGGTGACACCCAAGTCAGCAGGACATTCTCCACCAGTTTGCTGCTCTTTCACAGAGACCCAGCAGAGAAACAGGGTCAGCCTGGAGCCAGCAGAGAAGGTGGGGGGCTTCCTCCCACCCTCTTCTGCTTGCCTGTGATTGTTAGAACTCCAGCTCCTGCCATGCAGCTGCCAGACCTCGGCACAAAGCCAGCAGGTTATGTGTCAACCAAAGGATTGCTGGGAGACTGCTACGAGGCACAGGCCACTGTCCCCCTGGCTGCTGGGCAGGGGGGAGCAGAGCTGGGAGAGGCCCCAGAGGAAGCTGGGCAGGGCCCATGGGGCTTCTGGTGCCCTCAGGGCCCTGACAAGCAGAATGAAATCTATTTATGGATAGGAAAAGACAGGCGAAATAGTATAAATCATGCATCCCTATGACCTCTTACACAATACTATGAAGGATTATACCTCTCTCTAAAAATGTTTTAATCCTGTCTGGTTTGTCTTTTGCACATGAAATGTTGTACTGTCCAGCTGTGGTTCCATCTCCCACCTTCTTCTTCACATGGGAATAATTCTTTTTCTGTAGTTATGTTAACTCGGGGGAGATCCTAGGCTGTGATGAAGTTCCCTCCTCAGTGTTTTCTATGATTATGCAGATCTGTCTCCTTACCTCTTTCCTCCCATGCTTCTGCCTAGTGTGAAATCATTTCTTTACCTTTCAAAACTATGTAATTTTTCATATTTTTCTTAAATTACAAAGCTTAAAATTGCTCACAGACGTCATCAGCCTAAGCAATTGTTGCTAAGGATAATGAACTTCCTGCTGCTCAGGATGGTCTTGAAATTTCCATATTATCCAGGATTTCTATATTACCTAGGATCTGCAAAAATCAAGGTACAAATCTCATGAGATTTTTTCTCACTGTGTTTTATAGCAGTTTTCCTATTTCCGTGTGATATGAGGACAAGCTGGTCTGTTCTGGCTATATCAATTTTATCAATTTTCAAACTCTTCCCAGACTTCTATATTTCTCAGATCCATTTCCCTGGATTCATTAGAGCTAGGATATTACTCACAATCTTTGAAGCAAAGATTGACTTTCACGTAGATTTATTTATTAACACCAGAGTTTACCCCTATATTTACATTTATGCACTAGAAGTGTTGGATTCTGCAACAGATACCAGTGCTAGAGAAATGAGAATCTAATATTGTACATCTGTTTATAAAAATAGTTCTGTTTGCAAGTGAAAATATGCTCTGCTGTGTTAATGGAGGTTGCATAAGCAGAAATTTAAACATGGAGCTCTTCCCTAAAACCTAGTAAATATTACCTAGAAGTAAATATGAAGTCAGGGTTGCTTAAAGATCTCTTCCATGACGCATATAGAATACAGACCACTCCTAGAGTCATAAAATAGTTTGGGTTGGAAAGGACCTTAAGATCATCTAGTTCCAACCCCCTAACTCGTGTTACTGCGTACTGGAAAACTTGAAAATCTATTGAGGCTTTGTTCTACCTTATCAGATTTCACAAATTTTCAGCAAGCTAAGTCAAGGTACGTAACAGCTTGAAGAGCAGTCTGTTTGGTAGACTTGTTGTCTAAGTATGGATGTTACCAGCTCAAAAGATTTTTGTATGGGGCATTTGCTTGTGACTGTTTCTGAAACACAGATTCCTTATTTTGAAGGGGACAAAAAAAAGGCTTATCTGGGCGATAAGCATTTAAAAATAATTGCAATAACTTCATTTTTAAAGCTACAAAGTTCAGACATTTCCTGTGAATTAGAAACCCTTTTCTTTCAATCAGTGTTCTCTTGCAAACTGTAAATATTTTCTAGGCCAAAGCAAATGACAAATACTTATTTGTATTTTCAGTCTAGGAAGATGGCCTGTCTGAAGGGTATATTCTGAGTAAGCAAAAGATATATTTTAAGATCCTTTACTAACCTTATCAAGATTTTAATATAGCATTTTGAAAAGAGCCTTCAATGTGTCATTTTGGTTAATTCCAAAAGAATGTTTTAAGTATACATACCAAAAATTAACTAAACTGTGTAGTAATTTTTTCAAAAGATAATACTTATTAATGATATATATAAAACTTAGAGGAAGTATCTGCTAAATATTTCATATAAATTACAAGTCCATAATATTTTAAATCTATTACTTTGAAATACAACGTTGGTATTTTATTTAATAAATGAAAAAGTCTCTGATAAGAAAATGTTCAGACATGTAGATATTAAGTTACCTGCTGGAAAGATCCTATATGGTTCTCTAAGGCAATGAGAATTGTAAGAATAATAGAAATCTTTAAAGGTGAAGGCCATAGAACTGGTGTTATTATCTTTTTATATCTGTAGTGACTTTATATAAGTTTTGAATGGAAATTTATACAATTCTTATTCCTCATGTGTTATAGAATAAAAAGCCATATATAACAATTGGTTTAAAAGGCAGAAGATTTTTATTTGCAGTACATGAAAGTAGACAAAAATTACAAGAATAATTCCTCCATTTCAAGATTGAACAAAGAATTTTATTGCTTTATTACTTTTGTACTTTTCTCTACCTTTTTCCACAGGAAAAAGTCACTAGACAAATCATAAAAATGTTTTCACATTTTTACCTTACCAAATTATACAAAAGAGAAAAAATATTTTAAAAATTTGAAAATAAGTCCCCTCAAAACAATCTTCAGTCGTATCTTGTCACAAAAATCTGTGAAAATATTTCTAAAATAAAACTTAAAAATAACAAAGAATAATTTTAAATCACAATAATATTTTTTAAAATAAATTGGAGAGGCACAGAGGACTCTAAACAAGCTCACTATTTAAAATTACTGCAGTCACCTGCTTTGGCTTTGTCTCCCTCTTTCTCTGAAGCAGCTCCTCTTTTCATGGCTTTATATTACAAAAGAAAAGAAATAGCTACACCATCAATTTCTCACTTTGTCATCTGTATTGTGTGCTTTCTGTACTGCACATTTAAAAAAAAAGAAATAATAGATGAAGATAAATCTTTGATTTTGAACCTGACACCACTGGCTTTTTTGGCTTTTGAAGATAGTTTTGTCGATTTTATCCACAAGTGATTATCAGAGCCCTGAGCTCCTACTCACATGGAGAACTTGCTTTTCACAAACAATTATTTCTCTTTACTAAGGCTGTCCTGTGAATACTGCTACCAGTAGGGTTTCACTGTAGATAATTTGGATATGAGGCCACCAAAAAAAGTTGACCATTCTCTTTTGTATTCAGTACTACGGTTCAAACATGCAAAAATCTGCAGGGACATTGACAGCTGATGGCAGTGGTTAGTTCTCAGTAGTAACTGCCGTTCAGCTTTAGCCTTGGGCAGGCCTTGGAGTTATAATTCGGCAGGCTTAAACCTGAATTCCAAGGCTTAAAAAAGAAAAACTGAGCTCTTAGAACTAGTGTCCTTCATCCTGATGTCTTCAGGCAACTGAATTGCTCTTTCTTAAAGCCACCGAGGAAGAAGTTTCACCTGTAAGAGTGACAGCATTTTCTCATCAATCAACTCATGAGAAACTCAGCTGAGCTTGCTCTGGTGACTGATCT